>NC_134571.1:144288362-144591695 GCF_050947875.1 Dermacentor variabilis | reverse complement strand
TCCGTAATATACAAAAGTGCAAGAACACATGCATGCTCTACACTTCAACTTTTGGAGCATGTCCGCCCTATTTCTGGTTATATTAAGTCGATTCGCCATTAATCATAGCAGTAAAAGCGATGCCGGTTTGAGCGATAAAAATAGACAATCAGTGCATTATTCCTAATGATGTTTTACAGAAAGTGTTGCAGTTAAGTATAGAACATGTGGGGGTAAATTTTGCTGCCTTTTGTCCTGCTTAATCTAGCACCAATGCGCCATTCAAAATTCTTCAGCATGGTAATGGCTGTAGCCTGAAATGAAATTCTTTCTAGCTAGAACTTAAACGGAAGCAACCTGAAATGTTCAATCAGCTGCTTCAGCATCTTTCAGAATGAAGCTGCCGTGGCAGACCTATGTGGTGTAGAATGCCTCGGAAATATGAAACACAAATTATTTTGGGAACGGAATAAGTATACCACAAACAGATTGGAAGGTTACCTTGGGCACTTCTGTAGCCATGTTTGGCGAAGTTAAATGAACCATGGAGTAATGAAGGCTGTCTGAAGTTATCACATTTATTAGCATGGTCATTTCAGAAATATTGGGAATCCAAAGATAAAACTTAGTAGGAGCAAAATATTTGTAGGGGTGTGCGCTCGGGAACATTGATAGTTGTAGGTGTTTGGATACGGTAGGAAAATTCTCAATTGCTGTTGGATTTCAGAAGCAATGAAAGTAAATAATATTGTTGCTGCAAACATTGGCCGTAAGCTTTCTACCTGAGAGCAGATAACCCTACATTTATCTTAGGTATATGAAATATTTTGCAGGTTCAAAACTGTTATTTGATAGCGGGAGAGAATTTGTAGACGTACGTAGTCGGAAATGTAGAAAGTGCTGTTGGAGCCTCATGCAGTGAAATGAAGTTTAGAATTGTTGCTCTAAAGAAGCAGCTTACGTTTCTCACTAAGCGAGGCTACACTATGCTTACAACAACCAGTTTAAGTCCTCGTACTATATTGTGCAGGGTTAATTTCAGAACGGTAGTGCCAGGTGTTGTGCGCGTAACACGATAGTGCAGCTACTGCAGCTGCGACTCGGTGGGAAACACAGGTCAGTGAGCAGATGCAGAATCGCAGCGAAACACTTCCGCAATGCCTCAAATGCTGCGTCTTTGCCAGCAAAATGCCCTGATGTCATGTCCAGACATGGGCACCCCACGAGGGCGAGCCCTGACGAGGGCCTTCCTCACCCTCATCTGCTCTCACCCGCACGTGGTGAGGTGACGGTGAGTTGAGGATCCTCTTTGGGAAGATTGGTGAGGGTGAGGTGAGGGAGGGCGGAGGTTGGGAGGGAAGGGTGAGGACGGGTGTGGTGACGATGTGAGCTTAAATGAGGGAAAGACGATTCATATTGTTGAAGTGGAGAAAATTCACTGCGATAGTATGCGTGGTGGGCTAAAAGTCCAAAAGTCTTTATCGAGTGCGCTGGCAAGTAGTCTCTAGCGAAGATATGCGTCAAAGCCCACTTTCAACAGCATAAAGTCATAAACGGCTTTAGATGTTAGCTGTAGCTATACCTATGGAAAGATGACAACGACTTTCCTGATGTCACCCCGAGGTTATTTTTAATGTGTATATGGGTACTTCAGGTGCATTTCTGCCGTCGTCGGCGGCGTCGTCGTTGCCACTGCCACCACCGTGATGCTCCGTATAAGGTCGAAGGGCGATAGCATTTTCGCCGCGCGCCGTATTCTGTATGTGCGAGCGAAAGCATTAGTGGGTGAGCCGACGATAGCCACTCAATCTCGCACGTGCAAGCAAAAACGAAACGTGGAGGAAGCGCGGCGTCCTCTGTCAGGCCCATGGAACCGGGAGGAGTGGAGGGAAGTAGTAGGGGGCGTTGTGCTTCGGCGTTAACTACGTATGGCGCGGCCGTGCCCAGTCGCGCGGACTTTATCTTCAAAGCGATTTGCTTTGGGGGCAGAGCCGAGGTGGGCCGACGGCTCGTAGCTTTGCGTGCGCTGCCTTCTCACCGCTCTGTTTCTGTTAAAACGACAGACAGCACGAACGTCACTTAACTCGCTGCTGCTGCCGTGATTCCTCATGCAAGCGTCTTGACAGCAAGTGACCTCGGTCATGAAGTGATATTTGTGCACGTTTGCCTGTGCCCTCTGACACCATGCTTGTTAACTTAGTTCATAAGCGAATATTTACCAGTTTATACGGCAGATAAAACTGCTATCCTTACTTATAATGGCTGTCTACTAATATGCTATCGCAATCGATGCTTCGCCTTTCGGGCGAGAATTCGACTTTTACTGATCACCACCCATCAACACACTCCTTTATCTGAAGTGAACAGCTTGGAATTTAGATTTTCTTGCTCTAAATGAAATAATAAAATTTAATTTGAGCATTTTCGGGCACTGATAGCATTTGTTGACATATGAACTAAAGGAAACATCAAGGTGAAGAAAAAAAATATCTCATGTACCTAGAGTATGTCTACATTGCAACCGAAACTTGCTTGTTTTATTCTTAAGCTCTAGCTTGGCAACAACAGCCGATCTAATTTACTTACAGTAAACATTCAGCTTAAGTGTTTTAGCTTAACCTACACAACGTCCAGTTGCACGTATTTTCAAGAACAAGCATAGGACAATAGTTGAACAGATTAACTCGTAGTTGGTTAGTATATATTCATGAATCCCGACAAATTTTCCGTTTTCAAATCTCTGTGAATAGCCTGACACATCCGGCATGAAAAATATCTCTAGCCATTTATTAGAAACGTGATAGCACTCAGTACATACATTCATGGTCCATCTAATTCATCATTCATTGTAAAAGATAATAGACTACTTCATGCTGTTAATAAATACATCTATTAGTGGAAAAGTATTTGCTTCGCCTTTTCAAGCAATAATGTGGGCTTATGTAACTACTAGCGAAGTGTAGTAATTGATACTGATGTTATTTTTTATGTTTCCCACTGCCGATATGCAACCGCTGTGGCAGAAATTGAAGACGTGACCTCATGCATGACAAAAGCACCATTAGTTTCTGAGAGATCCGGGCTAGGATGCACTCTCTAAAATTAAGCTTTGATAATGTTAACATCTCAAGTGGCATTTCGTATTTCTACAATATGAACAACGCCGTCCGAGGATTTAGCACTACGAAAACAAGAAGGAAACGTTTTAACGTTGTTACGCGGCGCATTATTTGGTGTGTCTGAGTGCGAGTGAGCCCGGGCGAGTTGTAGTTTAGTGAGTCTGAGTGGGAATGAGCCGGGCTCCTGGCTGAGTAAATGTTTGGGGAGTCTTAGTCCTAGTGAACCCTGCCTAGTATAATATTGGTGTGTTTCAGTCCGAGTGAGTCCTGAGCAAAAAAGAAAATAATTCTGTGAGTAGTCTGAGGAACTTCTGCTTATTTTGCCTTCGTAATCATAAATAAAAAATTAATGCTTACGCATCAGGTGGCGGGGTCTTAGTTCCAATGAGCTTTTTTTATATTTTTATGACTACGATTCAAGATGATCACGTGAAGCTCCCTCTAATGTCTTTTCCAGTGTTTGATGCACGTGAACCATATTGACAGCAAATATGGTTGTGAGCAATGTCACTGCTAAAACTTGGCATCTGCAATTAAGGTACTTATATTGTCACAGACGAAGCTACGGTTGATTTCGTGCACCAAACAGTACTTAAGAAATTCTCAGCGCTTATTGCGTTATGTCCGATGCTTCAGAAAGACATTACAGTGAGCTGGACCTCTGGCGTTTCGATACTAATCGTGGATAAGTGGCATCACGTATTGTCAAACTTCTTTGTGCACAATTCCAGCAGGGAAAACTTTTCTTTAGAAGGCAAGCCATCACTTAGCACTGTGCTAGAAAGGAGTGCAATCTCTCCCGAACTGTCAAAAATGCGCATGCGCTACAGAAACAAAAGCGTGTGCGCACAGCACGCATGCACTCACGCATGTAAAACCAAATAAGAATTCGCGTATTCTTTACAGAACACTCTTGCACATATTATGTTTAGGTGAAATAAATTGAGCTCTGCGAAGGTCGTGCGCCATACTGATTTAGTTCATACATGAAAACATGGTGAACAATATAGACTCTTCGACAAAAAGTACACCCTTTGAGGTGTACATCTGCCCCACAGCAATAATCGTCATCTGCCTTGCTTGCGTTTCCTTTCTTGAAAACGCCGCACCCGCTACTTTCCTGTCGGGAATGCCATGTCATGCTGATAACGCGCATGCCGCTCGTTGCTGGGAAGTACAGGGCTCGCAGCGTTAAAGAAAGGAAACACGGACAGGACATATGACGATTATTGTTGTGTGGCAAAAGGGTGTAATCTTGTTTAGAGTCTATAAGGCATTTTCTCGTACAATAACGACTCTTGTTCATACTCTTTATCTAAATTATTCGCGTTTGAAATCACTCTGCATTCCCTATATGAATATTCCCTGGTATGAATATATCTTTATCGTTGATAAGTTCAGGTCAAGAGAAAATCTGAGTTCGTGAGGTCCCTGGGTCAAGAAGACGTTTCTGTAGCTGAATGAGTGAGTCCGAGTGAATTCGGCTGAGTAGAATTTTGCTGAGTTTGAGTCCGAGTCATCCCGGCTGAGTACAATTCTGATAACTCGGAGTCAAAGTGAGCCCGGCTGAGTCGACTTTTCGTGAGCCTGATTCCGAGTGAGCCTGACTAATTACAGTTCTGGTGAGTCTGCTTCCAAGTAAACCCGGCTGAGTAGTATATTCGTGAGTCTGAGTCCGAGAGAACTCGGCTAAGTGGAATTTTGGTGAGGCTCAGCCTTAGTGAGCCCTGTTAAGTATAGATCAGGTGACTGAGTCCGAGTGAGCCTAGCTTGGTATAGTTCTGATAAGACTGAGTCCCAGTTATTCCGGCTGAGTAGAATTTCAGTGAGTCTGAGTCTGAGTGAGTGCCCTTTATTTTTCCGACCTATGGCCAAGCGCCTAAAAACAAACCAGTGTGGCAGGCTTTGACAGCAGGAATGACCCTAGAAAATTCGTGTTGTGAACTAAGCTCATGGGTCGAGAAAATAGTTTATTTGAAATTGTAGAAAACGGTAGGTAAGAGAAGGATGATATTGTTTTCAGCGTAAGGGCGAGGGTGAAGGAGGGTGGGTAATATTTTCATAAATGAAGGTTAGGGTGAGGAAGGGCGGCTGAATTTTTCAATGTGAGGGTGAGGTGAGGACGGTAGTTGCAGCGGCATGGGTAAGGAAGGAAAACATAAAAATTGCTCACTGTTGGTCATATTGAGGAGTCCGTCAGGCGTCATAACTACCTTTGGAGATTTCTACGAATAAAAAATTTGGGTTGAATTCTGCAACACCGCTATTTTGCCGGCACAGTAAAAGTCGCATATTAGTGTACTTGTCACATAGAGCATTTATTGAAGAAAAGCGAATGCTTGTCAAATTTTACTAAACATTTTATTGCTAAGGTCACTTTTTGACGTAGATCACATTTCTGGTAGTTTTTCTTATGACAGAGGGCTGGACCACTCAAAACTAGCCTATGCGAATAGGGGAAGTGCTGCAACTTTTGCTTATAGAAAAGCCATCTGTGCTTCGTCTCAGCGCTTCATAGCGCTCCACAGCAAGCTTTATAATCTGACGTTGTGCAAGTAGGACGGAAATTTGTTGTTCATATTAGGTACAGAAAAAAAAGCTTATGCCCCCAATGAAGGTGTTCTTGAACGCCGTGAAATTATGGATTAGACTGGGAAATCCTTTTGACTCCATTTGTGATCCGTAGTAAGCAATGCTTCCGTGTGGAAGCCGAAAGGTCAGCCCCTTTGACAACACCACTGTCTTCAGCGTACTGTTTTTCTAATAGGAATTTACTTTCCAATCAGAGGAACCGCGTCCAATGGTCGAGTTCAAGGTAACTCTAGTTCAGATCTACTCATTAAAAAGAGCAAATGGTTGCTCACTTAGATACGCACTTTCGAAGACAGATGCCACAAGATATTGTTAGCTGTGTTTGCGCAGTTATATCTTTCTGAAAAACTTAAGCCGGCGATGTTCCTGTTGCATCGCATTTAGTTCCGACGAACTCTGCCAGTCAATGAGCTATGGCTGCACTGAGCAGTTCTGAAGCCTTCTCGCGTCATCAAAAATGTTCGCAAAAAGTGGTTGCTCTTGTCGTCTTTGAATGCCTTAAAACAGTGTAGGAAAGCTACCAACAGGTGATGGAAATGTTCTGAGCCTTCGATGTCGTGATTTTTTTCTTTAGGTTAATGAACATTCACCTTCGAATTATGGAACAGTATGTTATGCGAGAAATTATTGAAGGCGCCACTTCTTTCGCAGGCCTTAAGTACGTGACAAACGGGAAAAGTTCTGAATTTTGCCATTAGGATCAATTATACAATAATATGGCTTAGATAAAACGTTATTATTACTAGTAGGGTATCAGCATATCAAGAAATGGCCCTCTAAGCATTTGTGGATTTATTACTAGCTGCTTAAAATCTGTGGAAGAAGTGCAGCATGCTCTCTGTCGCATCCTTTATGTAGTGTAGAAAACATTGGATGGGTGCCATAGGCCCCGACATTACTAGATCCAGGAAACTTTCATTGACACTTACTCACAATGCGGTGTTATGTGCGGTAACACTTGTGAAAGCTGAGTAGTCAGGCAAACACACTAAAAAAAAACAACCTCGATTCACAGGCCGGGATGCTGGCGATCACTCAGACGTAATATATAGGAAAAGCGCGTGCTGTCGTTAATTATTACACTCTTAGTAGTCGTGGGACATTCTTATTAATTTGCAACAAAAAGATCCGATAATCCCACATATATATCAGCGTTCAATCAAAGGGCGAAGCTTGCAATCATGCAAAAAAATCGCACGCTGTCGTCTTGCCACGGTGGTACTTACCTGTAACGTCGTTCTTATCTGGAGTGTTACATTTCTACATGCACAGTTTTCCTCCACTCGCGTTACGACGCTGGTAATTCACTTCTATTTTTTCATTCTACGATACCACTCGAGGTAGAGAAGAAGCTGTTTGATTTTGCTGATAAAATAACAACACCCATCTTCTACAAGTACCCGCTCTCTACAAAATTGCGTTGATGACAACTTATGTAGATCTGTCGTACCACACTTTTATTTTGAGCCGTGTAACGAGCTAGTATTGTTTCTACCTTTCAGAGCGACCAGCAACTCCATCAGCAAGCGCTAAATTAACAACAGCGTCAACTGCAGCACCAGGCCCACACTCGACAGAACCATCGTCGGAGTGCTCTCGCGGTGAATTCAGCTGCAGAGATGGCGTCACCTGCATTCCCGCCTTGTTGCTGTGTGATGATGTTTCTGATTGTCCTAATGGACTCGATGAAATATGCAGTAAGTACTTCCCTAGGTCAGCGTACAACAGTCTTTTTTGTCCAGAAAATATGCTGTATCATCATAATAATAATCATCATCATCATCATCATCATCATTTATTGTCCCTGAAGGACCCTTTTCAGGGTATCACATAAGGGGGGGGGGCAAGAGCATCACCAAACACTATGGTCATTATTATACAATGGTTAACTCATTTGTACAACGATAACCAAACTTAGTATACATGCTAGTAGACACTGGGCAAGAAAAATTAAAAAACAAAACAAAGTAAGGTACGAACCGGCAGTAGAAATGGCAACACAACCGGCAATATGACAGAAAAGTAGTAAAACAAAGCTAGACATTAGAGTAAAAGCATAGTAGTGGTAGGTTAAGGGTTTAGAAAACATGACAAGAGGTGTCTAAATTTATCTGGATTACTTTCATTTACTATGCCGTTGGGTTGCGCGTTCCATAATTCAATATCACTAGGTAAGAAAGAGTTGTTGAAGGCATTACAGGAACCATGGAGACGTTGTAGACTCAGGTTGCTAATGAGACGCTTAGAAAAGCGGTTGGGCGGAAGTAAGAGAGTGTTCCTGAGATGGGGGGGGGGAATTGTAATATAGTTTGTAGAAAAGGGAAAGTTGTCAAATCTTGCTACGAAGTGTTAGGCTAGGGATGCTGAGGGATTATTTAATGCCGCTTATACTTGTATGTCAGTCATAGTTTGAAGCGATAAAACGCGCTGCGCGATTCTGCATTGCTTCGAGTGAGTTAGTAAGATAAGACTGGTGAGGGTTCCAGATTGCTGAGGCATACTCAAGTTTCGTCCGAATGAATGTTTCATATGCGAGCTTACGTACGGGAACAGGAGATAGGAAAATCGATCTTTTGAGTAGGCGAAGTGATTTAGAACAGTCGTTTGTAATTGAGTTATGTGCGCACACAACGTAAGCTGATTAGTGATAGTAACGCCTAGATAACGGTAAGAGTCAACTTTAGTCAGGGGTGTGGAATTAAGAAAGTAATGATGGTTAATGATGTCCCGCTTGTGAGTTACACACATGTACTTGCACTTGGAAACGTTGAGGGACATGAGCCGAATAGAGCACCAATTTGCTATTTTGCTTAGGTCTTCCAGGAGTATTAGTTGGCCATTATGGGAGGATATGCGCCGATACAATACGCAGTCATTAGTGAATAACCGAATTGATTAAAGAATGCTATTAGGGAGGTCATTTATAAAAATTAGAAACAAAACAGGTCCGAGCACAGAGCCCTGTGGTACACCTGACAAGACTGGCCTAATTGTCGACTTGAGGTTATCGATGACAGTGTGTTGTGAGTGGTTTGTGAGAAAACATTCAATCCAGGACAATACAAGTGGGTCGAGATTAAGGCAAGCAAGTTTCGCGTTAAGCCGTAGATGGGCGACACGATCAAACGCCTTTGCAAAGTCAAGATAGATAACGTCGGTTTGGAAACGGGAGTCAAGGTGGAGGTGAAGATCTGTGGTGAATTCGAACAGCTGTGTTTCACATGAGTATCCTCGTCTCAATCTATGTTTATTGGGAAAGAAAAAAGAGTGCTTGTCTAAACGAGATGCAATGCTGGAGTACAATATATGCTCTAGAATTTTACAAAGTATGCAGGTTAGGGAAATAGGGCGGTAATTTCATGGCCTGGAACGACAACCAGATTTGTACACAGGTACAATACTGCTAATTTTCCAAGCATTCGGAATAGTGGAAGAGGCAATATATTGAGTGAAAATCAATTTCAAGAAGTGGCTAGATTGAGATTTGGTACCCTTTAAAGCTTTGAGGAACAGAATAATATGAGGATAATGAATACCTTCTTCCGCAAGCGGGATAGCCGAAAGTGGACGTGGAGGAGCCCGAACGGCGAGACTAGAAATGAAATAGACTTCATACTCTGCGCTAACCCTGGCATCATACAAGATGTGGACGTGCTCAGCAAGGTGCGCTGCAGTGACCACAGGATGGTAAGAACTCGAATAAGCCTAGACCTGAGGAGGGAACGGAAGAAACTGGTACATAACAAGCCGATCAATGAGTTAGCGGTAAGAGGGAAAATAGAGGAATTCCAGATCAAGCTACAGAACAGGTATTCAGCTTTAACTCAGGAAGAGGACCTTAGTGTTGAAGCAATGAACGACAATCTTGTGGGCATCATTAAGGAGTGTGCAATGGAAGTCGGTGGTAACTCCGTTAGGCAGGATACCAGCAAACTATCGCAGGAGACGAAAGATCTGATCAAGAAACGCCAATGTATGAAAGCATCTAACCCTACAGCTAGAATAGAACTGGCAGAACTTTCGAAGTTAATCAACAAGCGTAAGACAGCTGACATAAGGAAGTATAATATGGATAGAATTGAACATGCTCTCAGGAGCGGAGGAAGCCTAAAAACAGTGAAGAAGAAACTAGGAATTGGCAAGAATCAGATGTATGCGCTAAGAGACAAAGCCGGCAATATCATTACTAATATGGATGAGATAGTTCAAGTGGCTGAGGAGTTCTATAGAGATTTATACAGTACCAGTGGCACGCCCGACGATAATGGAAGAGAAAATAGTCTAGAGGAATTCGAAATCCCGAAGGTAACGCCGGAAGAAGTAAAGAAAGCCTTAGGAGATATATAAAGGGGGAAGGCAGCTGGGGAGGATCAGGTAACAGCAGATTTGTTGAAGGATGGTGCACAGATTGTTCTAGAGAAACTGGCCACCCTGTATACGCAATGCCTCATGACCTCGAGCGTACCGGAATCTTGGTAGAACGCTAACATAATCCTAATCCATAAGAAAGGGGACGCCAAAGACTTGAAAAATTATAGACCGATCAGCTTACTGTCCGTTGCCTACAAAGTATTTACTAAGGTAATTGCAAATAGAATCAGGAACACCTTAGACTTCTGTCAACCAAAGGACCAGGCAGGATTCCGTAAAGGCTACTCAACAATAGACCATATTCACACTATCAATCAAGTGATAGAGAAATGTGCAGAATATAAGCAACCGTTGTATATAGCTTTCATTGATTACGAGAAAGCGTTTGATTCAGTCGAAACCTCAGCAGTCATGGAGGCATTACGGAATCAGGGTGTAGATGAGCCATATGTAAAAATACTGGAAGATATCTATAGCGGCTCCACAGCCACCGTAGTCCTCCATAAAGCAAGCAACAAAATCCCAATAAAGAAAGGCGTCAGGCAGGGAGATACGATATCTCCAATGCTGTTCACAGCGTGTTTACAGGAGGTATTCAGAGACCTGGATTGGGAAGAATTGGGGATAAAAGTTAATGAAGAATACCTTAGTAACTTGCGATTCGCTGATGATATTGCCTTGCTTAGTAACTCAGGGGACCAATTGCAATACATGCTCACTGACCTGGAGAGGCAAAGCAGAAGAGTGGGTCTAAAAATTAATCTGCAGAAAACTAAAGTAATGCTTAACAGTCTCGGGAGAGAACAGCAATTTACAATAGGCAGCGAGGCACTGGAAGTCGTAAGGGAATACATCTACTTAGGGCTGGTAGTGACGGCGGATCCGGATCATGAGACGGAAATAATCAGAAGAATAAGAATGGGCTGGAGTGCGTTTGGCAGGCATTCCCAAATCATGAACAGCAGGTTGCCGTTATCCCTCAAGAGAAAAGTATATAATAGCTGTGTCTTACCAGTACTCACCTACGGGGCAGCAACCTGGAGGCTTACGAAAAGGGTTCTACTCAAATTGAGGACGACACAACGAGCTATGGAAAGAAGGATGATAGGTGTAACGTTAAGGCATAAGAAAAGAGCAGATTGGGTGAGGGAACAAACGCGAGTTAATGACATCTTAGTTGAAATCAAGAAAAAGAAATGGGCATGGGCAGGACATGTAATGAGGAGGAAAGATAACCGATGGTCATTAAGGGTTACGGACTGGATCCCAAGGGAAGGGAAGCGTAGCAGGGGGCGGCAGAAAGTCAGGTGGGCGGATGAGATTAAGAAGTTTGCAGGGACGGCATGGCCACAGTTAGTACATGACCGGGGTTGTTGGAGAAGTATGGGAGAGGCCTTTGCGCTGCAGTGGGCGTAACCAGGCTGATGATGATGATGATCATGAAAGCTTTGGCCGTTATGCCGTCTGGGCCTGGCGCACTGGAAAGCTTAAGGTTATCGATTAAATTGGAGATTCCTTGAGTATTTATAATAACAGCCGGCATTTCCGAAAAGTGAGTGCATGGCAACGTAGGAATATCAGTGGGAGGTTCATTACTGAAAACCGAGCAAAAATAACAGTTCATGACATCGGGACGCTGATTCACTGAATTAGGAGACCCGTCCGAGTTGATTAATGCGTTACTATGATATGAAGAACGTTTAAGTGATAATGACGTTCAGAATTTGCAAGAGTTGACACGCAGAATGCTCAGCAGGTTCTGGTGGAAATATTTGCGTTTAGATTGTCTCAGCAAACTTGTGTATTCCCGCAATACCGTCAAGTATCTTTCCCATTTTTGCGAATTGTTGCGTCGTTTGAGTTCGCGAAAAATGCGCTTTTTTTTCCTAGAGAGTTATTCTAAGGTTGTTCGAATACCAGGGTCTGCCGGCATCCCCGCGAATACGTACAAGAGGAACATGAGCATCAAGAAGAGACAAAAGTTTATGTTTATAGAGTAACCAGTTTTGCTCAACTGTTCTGGAAGGGACTGATTGATGGAAGTCGCCAAGAAATGATTCTGGCTCATTGTTAATTTCTGCAAAGTTTGCTTTATTGTAATCTCGGCTGTATTTAGTAGACGGCTGGCGCGTGGGAAGTTCTATAGCTATGTTAAAAAACAAGATGTTGTGGTCGCTAACACCTTTAACATACTGTTATGAATTTATTAGTTCATTATTGGTAGTAAGTACTGAATCAAGAATGTTATTACTGCGAGTAGGTCAGGTAACTACTTGGCTAAGATTGTACATAAGAACTGCTTCTAGGAAACCTTTGGACGCGCGGGTAGAAGCCATGCAGTTTTCCCAGTCAATATCCGGGAAGTTCAAGTCGCCGCATAGCACGAGATTAGCACGAGGAAAACGGGAGATTGGATTGGATACGTAGGAATTAAGTTCGTTTGTAAATGTAATGTTCCTGATTCTATAAGGTAATTGCAAATAGAATCAGGAACACCTTAGATTTCTGTCAACCAAATGACCAGGCAGGATTCCGTAAAGGCTACTCAACAATAGACCATATTCACACTATCAATCAAGTGATAGAGAAATTTGCAGAATATAAGCAACCGTTGTATATAGCTTTCATTGATTACGAGAAAGCGTTTGATTCAGTCGAAACCTCAGCAGTCATGGAGGCATTACGGAATCAGGGTGTAGATGAGCCATATGTAAAAATACTGGAAGATATCTATAGCGGCTCCACAGCCACCGTAGTCCTCCATAAAGCAAGCAACAAAATCCCAATAAAGAAAGGCGTCAGGCAGGGAGATACGATATCTCCAATGCTATTCACAGCATGTTTACAGGAGGTATTCAGAGACCTGGATTGGGAAGAATTGGGGATAAAAGTTAATGGAGAATACCTTAGTAACTTGCGATTCGCTGATGATATTGCCTTGGTTAGTAACTCAGGGGACCAATTGCAATGCATGCTCACTGACCTGGAGAGGCAAAGCAGAAGAGTGGGTCTAAAAATTAATATGCAGAAAACTAAAGTAATGCTTAACAGTCTCGGGAGAGAACAGCAATTTACAATAGGCAGCGAGGCACTGGAAGTCGTAAGGGAATACATCTACTTAGGGCAGGTAGTGACGGCGGATCCGGATCATGAGACGGAAATAATCAGAAGAATAAGAATGGGCTGGAGTGCGTTTGGCAGGCATTCCCAAATCATGAACAGCAGGTTGCCGTTATCCCTCAAGAGAAAAGTGTATAATAGCTGTGTCTTACCAGTACTCACCTACGGGGCAGAAACCTGGAGGCTTACGAAAAGGGTTCTACTCAAATTGAGGACGACACAACGAGCTATGGAAAGAAGAATGATAGGTGTAACGTTAAGGGATAAGAAAAGAGCAGATTAGGTGAGGGAACAAACGCGAGTTAATGACATCTTAGTTGAAATCAAGAAAAAGAAATGGGCATGGGCAGGACATGTAATGAGGAGGGAAGATAACCGATGGTCATTAAGGGTTACGGACTGGATCCCAAGGGAAGGGAAGCGTAGCAGGGGGCGGCAGAAAGTCAGGTGGGCGGATGAGATTAAGAAGTTTGCAGGGACGGCATGGCCACAATTAGTACATGACCAGGGTTGTTGGAGAAGTATGGGAGAGGCCTTTGCCCTGCAGTGGGCGTAACCAGGCTGATGATGATGATGATGATGATGTAAAAGTAATGTCACAATCAGGGGGACGGTAACAAGAAATCAGTATGGTCGTGCTTGTCGGCCGTACTATCTTGAGACAAAGGATCTCGTGGTGACTTTCAGTAGATAAGCTAAAAGAGACGAGCCATTGTTTGACAAATACCAAGACACCCCCCCCCCCCCCCCCCCCCGACGACCGGTCCTATCTTGCCTATAAACGGTATACGATGGGTTGTTCAGAAGTTCGTGGTCCTGGATATCAGAGTTTAGCGATGACTCTGTGATCACAACAGTGTCAGTGTCATCATCCGTGATGATCGTTTAGAGTGTTTCTTTTTTCGGCATGAAGCTTCGAGCATTGGTTAACATAACTTTAATTGTGTGAAACGTGGGGCTCCTTGACGGCGCAAAACTGGGTTGGGTAGAGTGGGATAATGGAAGATTCTCAATTCGAGTTGATGGTCACCTTGTTAGTTCTATGACTGAATCAGACTCGGCGTCATAGACAAACTGCTGGTTTTTCTATGATGAGCCTGTCAAAACTAATTTTAAATTGGGAGCCCGTTTGTATACCAAACGAATATAACTTTTGCGTGCTGCGCGCACGCGCGTAGAGAAATCCTCGCGAACCGCAAAACAGGAGCCTTTAAGTTTGGAAGCTGCTTGAAGGATTGCTGTTGTATCTTTAAAACGTGCGAATTTGGCGATGATGAATTTGACCTAGTCTGTGTGCACGCTCTAAATCAGCCGCTGCAATGGAAATGTTAAGCTTCTCGGATAAGAATGAGGTTACGTGCATTTCTGATTGTGCCCAGCTATCGTTGTTAGCATCAGCAATTCCCAAGAACAGCAGGTTAGGACGCCTTTGTCGGTTTTCCACGCCGTCACATTTTCCAGCCAGCGCTTTTAATTGGCAACCCAGATTAGCGACATCGGCCATGGCGGCCGCATTCGGGAAAACACCCGTGTACTTAGATTTAGGTGCACGTTAATGAACCCCAGGTGGTCAAAATTTCTGGAGTCCTCCACTACGGCGTGCCTCATAATCAGACAGTGGTTTTGGCGCGTAAAACCCCATAATTTAATTTAAAGATTAGCGTCACTTGTGCCATAAGAAGGCTGTGAGTGCAGCGATTTAACTTCATCAACTCTTTTTTTTAACATATCAACACGAGCAGAAAGAGCACTGATCGTAGCTTCAATGTTAGTTTGGGAAGTGCGGATTAGTGCGAGTTCATTTAACATGGTGCTTTGGGAAGATTCTAAGCGAGTTAGTGCTTTGGAAATAGATTCAAGTGAAGAAGCAGTGCCTGTGACAGGGCCGGGGTTCAATTCCACGTCGCCAGCCAGTATAAGCAAAAGAGATACATTGTGAAAGGTAACGTAACAGGAGCATAACAACTTGCATAAATGATTGCGACAACTGTTAATCAACTCAGGAGTGCACGACACCGCTATTACAAAACGTTCATTGGCACGGAAGCAGCTTGCGTTTTCAAGGTAACTAACCTGTAGAAAGAATGGCAGTTGCATGACCTTGTTCCGTACGGTGGCGTGCCCCGACGGGCCGAGAAAGAGTTCCGGTTTAAGTAGCAGCTGGGACGGGGCGGCCTCGCTGATAGTACAGCCACGTTGCCAGACGGAAAGTGCGTTCGTGGCCAGGAACGGAGGCAAAGTGAAAAGACGATAATCCGCTTCGGGTTGGACGGGCAGGTATTCCGTGTGAGATGGCAGGCGGCGATGGAGCGTCCAGGCTACCTCGCTACGTACGAAGCAGTTGGGCAGAGGGGCGATGGCCCACTGAAGGGCGGCCTGCAGAAAGAATGGCAGTTGCATGACCTTGTTCCGTACGGTGGCGTGCCTCCATTATCGAGGTATAACACACTCTTGCATACGACCAGCGTCTTCGTCCACATTTGGAAAATAGGTGAGAAAAGCGAATGCTTGGTGTTTTCGAATGCGAAAATTGTTATTTTTTGCACATGCAAAAATTATTACTCGGCACATGAAAAATTAATAAATTCTGGAGTTTTACGTGCGAAACCACGGTCTCATTATAAGGGGCACAATATACTGAAGGATCCGGAATAATTTCCACCAAGTAGGGTTTTTTAACCTGCACCAAAATATGAGTACACGAGCGCTTTTGCGTTTGTCCTCCATCGAACTGCGGTTGCAGTGCCAAAGATAACACCCACGTCCTCGAACTTAGCAGCTGACTGCCATAACCACTAAGGTACTGTGCATATACCTATTTCAAGAACGATTATGGCTTAACGAAAGCGAACAACACCATTGTCGGCCAAAGTGCTCCTAAAAGGTTAGGCTCCAAATCCCATATGATCTGCTATGGCTACTTTCATTACTGCTTTCTACGACACCTTGTCAATGCCAGCCTATCTCTCAACGACCATTGAATGACGCATCTAGCGGTCCTTGAGCGTGAAGCATATGTCATACGGAATAGTCTTCGATGAATTAGTTTTCACATTCTGATTATCAGTTCATCATAGCTCTGAATCTACAACAAAAGCACAATTTTCCTATTGTTCGGAACTTTGCTTTGCATGTATCTTTCCTAATTATTCATTGCAAGTAATTGATAACAAAATGGTAACACATTATTACCTAGCATGAAGAACAAGGTGTACATTTTGTGTGAAAGAGGCACTCAATTTCAATTACGCTGTCCGCAGTAACGAAGAAAGTAACAAAAGAAGACAGGTCAGAACCATTTCATACGTGAATGACAAACTTCACGCTTTTATTTTTTTCACGCTGTTCTTCCCGTCTTTAATTGCCATTTCCCTTCGCCTAGTGCAGGGTAGCAAACCGGAGGTTCTAACTCTGGTTAACCTCCCTGCCTTTCTCTCATTTGCATCTCTCTGTCTCTCTAAGTAACAAAAAATACTGGTCAAAGCCATTCGATTTAATGTATTGAGAGCGTTGCTTGCCATTTAAATCGGAAGGAGTGAGTAGCAAGACTTTAGTTCGAATCAGAAAGATTCGCGTCGTAGTGGGCTCGGGCACCCGCCGAGGTTGCGGCGTAGAGTACTTGCCTCCCGGCGGCTTCCTTTGCCCGCTGGATGGAAGGACACTGAAAATAATTACTATAAATGCACTGCAACAATCATACAAACTGCAGACTACCAGGGCAAAACATGTCAAGTATTTGAGAATTGCATGTATCTGTATTCATAGTGTGCCACGTAATATTTACTATAAAAAACTTCGCTTATGACTACGTCTTTAGAATCGCACCCAGTTAATGTTACACAGAATATACATATCTTCATGAGCAAGTTCTATTTCATTCTGAACAAAAAAAAACGCAGTCTCCACATCTGTATGTTGTCATTGATGGCCATGTGTGCTCTTTATCATCGATAGGACCCTGTTTATGAGCGTTCTTGTGTGCATCAAACCTTGCGTGTTAATTTAGAAAGTGAACGTTTCCTGTAATTCATAGTGCCCATAGGACTGTGCGCCATGCATTGTGCAATATATTAGTACTGCTGTCGGTGTCAATGTTTCGCCCATCGAGCTCAATTGTGACGTTTTTTTATAATACCTACGTCAATACTTTCTATCTTACAGGTGAGAAGAGCACCAACCTATGTAGCGAAGATAAGTTCTATTGTCCAACTAAGTATCCTGACACTTGCCTTCCACGTTTGCTCCTCTGCGATGGTCATGAAGACTGCTTCGGCAGTGCTGATGAATCTCTCTGCGGGGGTGAGTATAGGAAGGGATTTGGGTGTGGTAAATGTTTGACTTCCACGAATTCAATATTGGTTGACAACTTTCGGAAAGTATGAAGTCGTTCATGAAAATTCTCACGTAATTCACAAAAATTTTCTTGATTACATTTTCAGATGTCTCGCTTAGCTTATTGGATAGTTGCTCCAATATACTAAAACACGGCATCAGGTTATGCGATAAATAATGCGAATTTGTGAATTTAGCATTAGGTAAAGGTTTTCTTTGGGAGGGGCGGTGTGGGATGAAGGGTGTTCACTTTTGACGGCGTTCACGAGTTCCCAGACAGCTCTCACTTTCTTCGAAGGAGGAATTTCAGTCTTAAGTATTCACAAAACTTCCAGGGTGACTTGGAGTACCCCCCGTGATTGGCCACTGCATCACGACAGACTCTAAGACGCTGGTTGCTATGCGCGCATCCAGAGATTAATGTGAAACTTAGCGGCAAGCGCAGGAAACCTCGCACGAAGATCGAAGCAGACGCTCCTTCTGCAGCCTTCGTATAGCCCTAATACTGTGATCAGGTGCGCTTCTAGAACGATGGTGCCGCAGCGTAAGAAACGCATTACAGCCAAAAAATCATTCTGCTTGCGGCAGCGTTCATCAGCAAGATGCACAGACAAGTCTATTTCCTTTGAGAAATTTCCCCTTGCACCAGAAGATTGGCGCCGAAGAGCCACATGGGTTGCGAATCTCCGCATCGCAAAGCTGTTGCGAGTGCAATGATGCGTTCTCTAAGTTTTGCCTGAGACAGTTTCATTTTTTCCCAGGCGGGGATGGGCTTGATCTAAGTGGGGAAAAAAACGCGGACCTGCTGCTTGTGCTACAGTTGAACTAACGCCCTGTGGCGAATTTAAGGTTCAGCGTGTGCATGTTGTGACATGTACTTTCATGTTATAGCCTCTGTCTTAGCGCAGCTGCTCATCTGAATACAGTAGAACTCCTTTCATGCCTGCCCATTAGGTACGTTTTCCCGGCGCCAACGTTCGCAATCGAGAACACAAACAATGACCCAAAAGAGATACGCTCGTCTGTTACCGGATTATGCGATCGCGGGAAGCACATTTTTACCCGCTGACGTTCACACGTCGCCAAATTGTGATCGTATGATGCGGTTTCCTGCAACTAGATACCATGTAATAAAATGCGCGAGGCGCGCGCGATCGCGAACAGCATATAGTTGGCCGGTACCAGCAAATCTTCTCCCGAGTCGTTGCTGCGGCATTTATAGCTATCACCACCAATACTACTGCGATAAGCATCTGAACCTATGCGTTTCACAGCACGTGGTGCCGTAGGAAGCGTAGCGCACGCTTTTAATAGGAGATAACCGAAACGCTCCTGCATACTGCGATCGTATACATTTTCCTGCCGCTAGATCCCATGTGAACAAGAAAAGGCGGGAGGCGCGCGTGAGCGAGGACAGTATATAGCTCCCCGTCTCACGTGAAAGCGACTGCGCGCACACTTTCTTATTCCGGTACCAGCAAATCTCCGCCCGGGTCGTCGCACGCCGCGTTCACAGTTATCAGCGCCAAACCTATTGCGATAAGCATCTTATCTGTTTTACTGCGCGTGGTGCGCAGTGCCATCATTAGCGTGCTTTACACTTTTAGTAGGCGACAATACGAACGCACCGGCGTTCCCTGCTGCAGGCGGCACGATTTGGGTATTACGTTTCGCTTTGGCTGCATCCGGCATCGCCCACCAAATCTCGTTCGTTTCGGTTTCCCGTCGCCCTCTTAAAAAATACCAGGCAAAAGGAAAACAACAAAACGCGTCTCGGGCCGCTCGAGCACCACCAGCTAGATGCGCGTCCGCGTCTCGTGCCACTAGGATCCGCGCGACGCTTCGCAGTACGTAGATGTAAACAATAGTTGTATCTCTCAATTTTTAACGCGACAGCGTTAAGGAGCTCGTGTCGCAGAAAAGCCGGTGTCGTCGGCGTCGGTGTCGGCGGCGTTGGCCGTGAGCGATAAATCCCAGCAGGCACTTCATGAATAAAAAACAACTTGCAAGATGGGCTGGGTGGGAATCGAACCAGGGCCTCCGGAGTGTGAGACGGAAACGTTACCACTGAGCCATGAGATTTTTTTTCTTTATTACACTGAGCCACGAGTTCGATCCTTCAAAGCGGTACAAAAGCGCCTCTAGTGAACGCGGTGTTGCCTTAGAAACGAGCTGTTTCTAAGGCTCAGGCGTGCGTCGCTTGCTCAGGCGCACATTTCGTTGTCGCGCCGAACGCTGCGTTGCTCGACGCTCACCGCGTCCGATGCGGGGCGCGTAGTTACTGCGCCGTAGCCCATTGTCTTACCCCCCTTGGCGGGTCGACGGGAACGCTGTCGCGTTCCACTCTTGAAGGCGAAGCTTAAGCGTCCTCCAATTTTTTTAAATATTACTTCGGATCGTACGTCTTCCCAGTTAGTACGTTTTCTTCGCGTTTTCTTTTTTTTAACGTATGAACGAAGTTTTGCTGTACTTATACGACACTCAATCTTTGAACGAGGCTCTTTTATCGGATACATGCGATGCACAAAGTGGGCCCACGGCAAAGTCTAAAAATTGGAGGACGCTTAAGCTTCGCCTTTAAGAGTGGAACGCGACAGCGTTCCCGTCGACCCGCCAAGGGGTGTAAGACAATGGGCTACGGCGCAGCGACTACGCGCCCCGCATCGGACGCGGTGAGCGTCGAGCAACGCAGCGTTCGGCGCGACAACGAAATGTGCGCCTCAGCAAGCGACGCACGCCTGAGCCTTAGAAACAGCTCGTTTCTAAGGTAACACCGCGTTCACTAGAGGCGCTTTTGTACTGCTTTGGAGCATCGAACTCGTGGCTCAGTGGTAACGTCTCCGTCTCACACTCCGGAGACCCTGGTTCGATTCCCACCCAGCCCATCTTGGAAGTTGCTTTTTATTTATGAAGTGCCTGCCGTGATTTATCGCTCACGGCCAACGCCGCGGACGCCGACGCCGACACCGACGCCGACGCCGACGACACCGGCTTTTCTGCGACACGAGCTCCTTAACGCTATCGCGTTAAAATCCAACTTGCCATCAAAATTATCAACATCGGAGTTCCAGGTGCTGCTAATAACGTTGGTAAATCGTTCTGTTCAAGCACTACTTGCATATGCGCCAGCATGCAAAATAACTATGGGGTGTCATAGCACTACGCCTTCTTTGCGGCCTCGACACGCTAGCCAATTGATTAGTGCAAACTAGTAGGAGCTGATATGAAAATGTGTAATTATAGAAGTATCTCATATGAGTATCTCAAGCAAATGGGCATTTAAGAGGTAAAAATAGTTTTGGCCTGTTAAATTGCAGAATACTTTCGTTATAGAGAAATGGGCAAAATTAGTTTAGATTCATGCAAGAGGTCAGTTAGCTTCAATTTACATATCAACAAATTTTTTCCCCTTTTATTAGTTTACACAGCAGCCATTGTTGGCGGTACGAGGATAGCGGGGGTAATCAGTCATGATGTGTCCGTGCACGAAAAGCCAAATCTGCACATGGTGTACAAATGTGTTTCGATTGTAAGCATATCCTTCGGACTCGTTTTGCTGCGGTAGCAATTACATCGACACTCCAAGCGCATTCCTTCCGTCGGTGTCGTCGTCACCGTGAGGTTCCGTACAAATTCGAAGGGCGGCAACAACATAGCCGAAAGTCTACGCTGTATGTGCGAGAGAAAGACGACGATCACGGCTGAATCTCACACGCGCGAAAGGGACAGAGGCTGAGAGGAAGTACGCCGTCTTCCGGGGCGGGCTAGGCACCTAACGTTGCGAGTGACCGGAGGGGGAGAAGGGTAGGGGCGGCGTTCTATTCCGGCTGCAACTGTGCATGTGACGGCTGCGTGCGGTTGTGCGGCCGTATCTTGAGAGCGACCTGCGTTGGGGAAAAGTCTAGTTGTGCCGGCGGGTCGTAGCTTAGTGCGTGCTTTGTGTTCTCGGCGTTCACTTTGCACTGGAGCAATAGATAGCACGAGTATCACTTCGCTCGCTGCTGCTGCCGCGTTTCCTCACGCCAGCGTTCTGAGAGGGAGTGTCCGCGGTCATAGAATACGATGTGTTCATGTTTGCTGTGCGCACTGACAACATCCTTGTTACTGTAGTTAACAGGCGACTGTTTTCAAGTTGATATGGCCGATAAAAGTACTATCCTTACTTCGAATGGCTGTCCGGTAATTTGGTTTCGCAATCGATGCTTCGCCTTTCGGGTGAAGCTGCGACTTTTCTGGTTTCTCTTGTCTGCAAGGAAAACAATCGGCAACCTACTGCGTATGTCAAAAGTCTCGTGTTCTGACGGGATATCTCGCTTTGTGAGATCGAATCCCGAGAAGAATTTAAGAGCCTTTTTAATTGACATTAGTGAATTTTACTAATCGTTGCCTCATGACGACATACTAATTTATGTGTGAAGGATTACCACGTTGGCGTGGCAGCCCTGAGACATGACGTCTGTGAGGGCACCCTGTAGCGCTGTTACAGTATTATTTTAAGTCTGACTTTAATAAGTGCGAGAACAGTTGCTATTTGCAAAAGCAGGACATGCAGAGGATGATGTATGGCCTCAGACTCAGCGATTTATTTCTGTCGCACCTGGACAAAAGACTAGCCACTCAACTTCCACATAAGAAGGTGTTCAAAGGTTTTAGATATATCGATGATATTTTTGTTTCGTTTAGATAGCAACACGTCAGATTTAATTGAGGAGCCCCTAAAGTACTGTCCATCGCAGAAAAATGCCTAAAATCTCTGCTAATTTTGCATGAACTACCCAGCAACACAAGCATCCGGTTCCTGAAGAATGTTTAAAAGCTCTGCTAATTCCGCATGAACTGCACAGCAACGCAAGCATCCGGTTCCTGGGTATTGGGTGCATTTTTACTGACAATCATTTGGGCTGGTGCTATGAACCACGAGCTAGAAAATCTATTCCTCTGTTTATCTCCACAAAATAAAAACTCATTAAGAGGGCGATTACGCATCTTTGGTGCTTTGGTGAAGTCGTGTTCACAACGCAACGCATGCAAGCAACGCACTCATGTTTCTGAGGTGGGTCATGTGCAGCACCTCTTGGTTTCCTCTTTATTCTAAGCTGTAAAATAATGTCACTTTGGCGAGCGTCATACCCTTGCGTTGTAGTTCTTCCTCGATGGCAAACTCATCCACCCCGACCCTCTAGGCGCTTGCAGCAGTTCGTTACTTCAACCAGTCGAAGACAGCAAAAGACCTCCTTTGCTTCCTGGGACTGTGTTCGTAATTTAGCTTTTCGTAAAGTTCTTTCATTAAGGACGCTCACCTCACTACTTCAGAAGGTGAGATCGTTCATTTGAACTACCGTGTGTGAGTCTGCATTGTGCCAACTTAAACTTCTGCTCACCTCAGGTTCAATGTTGCGTCACCTTGACGCTGAGACCGAACTAAGCTTCCCACAGATGCTAGTGACGTGTGCGTTGGACAATACTTATAAACGTACATGGCGGGCGCCAGAAAGTAATTGCCTACGCAAGCCGTACTCTTACCACGGCTGAGCGGATTGACACCGCAACGGAACTTGAATTCCTAGCGGTAGTCTTCACCAACCTCTACTTTCTATCCTATTTGGCCAGCCGCCACTTCAGGGTGGTGATAGAACACCATTCTCTTTGCTGGTTGATAGGACTACGCAGCTCATCAAGCCGATTAGCTCGGTGGTCTTTAGGGCTTCAAGAATACGACTTTTATCTCACATACAAGACGGTTCTATCACATACGACACTGATGCTGATGGTTTATCTCGCCTTCCGTCAGCAAGTATGCCAGTGACGGATGTTGACCTATGTGAATACCTCCGTGCCATACCCGCAGAGTTTCCTGATGCCATTGCCTTCAAGTCTGGGGCAAAGCATGACTCTTACATCAGTACAATTGTTGGCGCCGCTCGGTCATCTGCACAGGACTCATCTTTCATTCATTTTCACGATTATAGTACAAAAAGAATTTTTTATGCTGAAGCGCTCCAATTCTCCTCGTGAATCCCCAGAGATTGACACCTATTAGCCCTCGCGCCATGCACGATGATATCATGTCAGGCCGCCTTGGATTTGCTCTGACACTGCACCGAGTGCGCCAGCGTTTCGATTGACCTCTGGAGGACAGCGCCGCAGTACGTTTCCCGTTGTGCTATTTGCCAACGCCATAAGCAGTCAACGTGACCTCCTGCAGGTGCCTTGCAGCCAGTTAAGCCGCCAACCTTTCCCTTTGAATAAGTTGCTGTGGACCTGCTATGTCCCTTCCCCAAGTCTACTACAAGGTTTCGCCGAAATATAGTGTCGATTATGTGACCTGGTGTACTGAGACGGCGGCGCTTGCTTCGGCTACAGCAGAAGACGTTCCGTCTTTACTGCTCTACTCCGTCATTAACCATCACGGTGCTCCACGCATTGTGATTAGTGATTGTAGCTGGTAGGTTACGGTGGACGTTGCTGAAGATCTGCTACGCCTTTGTGGACCTAATTACCGGTACTCGACACCATGCCAGACGCAGACAAACGGCCTCACTCAGCACACGAATCGCACCCTGACAGACGTGCTTGTCGTGAATGTCTCCACAGATTACAAAAATTGGAATTCTATTTTACCATGTCTAATGTACGTTTACAATATTGCCAGTCACGCAGTGACAGGCTATGGGCACTTCTTCTCTGTGCCCGCCACCCACCAAAGGTTTATCGACACTATCCTTCCATGGACCCCACATGATGACTCTTCAGTAAGCCAGACTCTATGTCATGCCGAAGAAGCGCGTCGAATGGCTAGCATCAGGACACTCGTCTCTGATGACTATGCCAAGACTCGTTACGACGCTCGACATACGCTCGTCATATTTGCCCCTAGGGAGTCTTTTGGCTTTTGAAACCTGCACGGAAACAAGGGGCTGTACACGAAATTTCTGTCAAGATACATCGGCCAATACGTCATACTTACACGTTTGAGTGACGTGCAATACGTCATCGCAGGAGTGATTTCGCAGAAGCAGCCGTCACTGAAAACCAAGCTATGCACATTGCCGGACGGAAACTGCACCATCATCGGGCTATTTAACCAATCTTCCCTTGTAGAGAAGCTGTCACGCTGCGCAGCGGTGCCGAAGGCAAAGAAAGTTGAGGAATTCGCGAAGAGCTGGCGGCTGCCTGTTGGCCTTGAATGACCGTCCTGTCCCTTGCACTGCGCTAACCCTCCAGTATCTTGTAAATAAACTAATCCCATCTTTTATGATATACTCGCAGATCCTTATATAGTATTACAGTACAGATTTGGTCTACTTTTCAAAGAATGTGAACGTTCGCTGTTGTCCGTTACAATAAGTCGAATTCAAAATGGATAATGAACAAAAAGTCGAAGTCCACCAGATACTGGCCGACAAATGAAAACTTGGCTTCTATAGCTTGATAGCTATGGCTACTTAGGAGGTTTATGCCGTGGAATCATCTATGAAAGATTTTTCATTTTTTCGCCTTTCTTATAAGGACCTAGTGACAACAATGATGTCCTATGGATATTCTATGGCCATCCCATCCCCTGCAGAGTAGCATGTAGGCAAAAATACGCTGGCGAAACACTCTGCATTTTCAATAAAGAACTTTCTCTCTCTCTCTACCTCCAGTGCCAGGACATCGATATCCTATTGATGTGCCGAATGTCTTGTGACCGTTCCTCACGCGATCACTTGGCCGGACTTCCCGCGTCCTGAAGACATCCCTTGTACATCGGCGAGCGACATCACGGGCACATAATGCGTACATATGCGGGCGTACGCTAGCGCCTTTTGTACAGTGTTTGCTATAATGTCTCTTGCGTTCCAAGCACATGCTGTGTGAGCGATGCAACAGGCAGAGCACACGTGCACACACCAAGAACAGATACATCAAGCGCTTACGTTATACGCGCACTCAGAGGTTCAGAAGTGCAGTATATTCCTAATTCTACTCGGCTTTCCACCCCGTGAATGTGCCTCATTGAACTAACTAAACATTTCAAAGTAAATTGCATAAGAAAATTCGCAAAGTAGGGCCAACACGTGAGCTGCAGACATGCAAAGCTTCGAAATGAGCTTCGAACATGCTAGAGTACATAATTCCGTTACAAGCAACCTCAAAGGCAAAAGACTCTTGAAGCATAAATATTCGTATGTGTACCAAAAAAAGAAAAAGTTTATGTGGAATACTGTTGGGACGGTCCGGGTAGGATATCCAGAACTGAACGTTCAGTGGATGTCACTTTTGTATGTTATATGGCGCACGAACATTAAGACATGATTCGGATGTCCTATGGACAAAGTGTTTTAACTGAGGAGCACTTTCCTCGATAGTCACAGCAATGATGAAGCACTGCACTTCATAGGAGACTGAAACCCATGCCACTGTGGCATTGAGTATCCATTCATATATCCCATATTGTGCATGCGAATGTGTTCGTCCTGTATAAGACCGCCTTTCCCTCCAGTGGTCTCATCGAGTGAACTTGCACTGTTCCTGACGATGTCGTCACCAGAAAACTAGAGAAGAAACATCAGGAAATTTTCAAAAGCATTTCTAAGTGATGTTAAAAAAACGTGTGAAAGGCAGCGGACAGCGCAATAAATGGGTCATGCTAGCTCGTACTATTCAGTGTATTTGTTTGATGCTAATAAATGCAGGAATGAAAGTAACGCTAAAGCAATCTATTACGTTTTTATAATCGCGACATTACTTTCGTGTGGCAGTCATCGGTAACTGTAATGAATCACATTTCTTCAAATGAATAATTGAAATTGTTCTCGCTTGCCTTTTCCTGTAACATCTGCAGGTTCGCTAGTGACCTAAGTTAGCGTGAAAGACGTTAAACGTAGACGCTTGGACGGACGGACGAACGGACAGTCAGGCAGACATCACAAAGAATGGTAATCGCAATAAAGTGAATATCAGCATGTTAAATGCCATTCATTTTTTTACCAGTGTGCCCTGACTCCTACTGCCGACATGGCGGCATCTGCTCATGGACACAGAACAAGCGGAGCCCAGTTTGCAACTGTACCGGAAGCTATGCGGGAGCACGCTGCCAGTACTTCAGGAATAGTGTTTTCGAAGGAGAGAAGGATGCAGTCAAAGGTAAACCCGCATTAACGGAAATTGAGATAGTAGCAATGTAACCTTTCCGGGCAATGTGCTGAACACTAGTGCATACTGGTCTCATAACGCACTACGAAAGCAAGTTAGCAATATGGGTGTATTCTCTTATTATCGCATACTAGGTACGTTCGCTCATCTAAACTAAATAAGTCATCGACACCGCGTACGGAATCCATGCTGTGTCAATGATGAAATCGAGGATAAGGGATTCACTTTCATGACTGCATTCATGAAGCAATGTTTGGTCCGGTTCTTTTTTTCTTTTTTTAGATTTACACGCCTACCAAGTTATAATTTGTCTTGTGTGCATGCGGCGTCTCTCTTATATGTGCAATGGTAGAGTCATAAATTGACAAATAATAGGCGCCAACGCTGTCTTTGCATCACGAAGTCATATTTACAGTGATCTGGCTGAAAAACTGTAATGATTTATAGTAATAATTGGAAGCAGCCACATATGTTAACAAGCATTTATATACTTACATAACGTGACACATCATTTTGATTCTCCTTCAACTTAAACAGCCTGACAAATACTTTAGTCTTAATAAATTGAGACAAAATTGTAATACAGTATGCAGCAGTCCACTGTTTCTTCAATTTTTTGAAGGCACACATCTAAAGTGGAAGGCCACGAATCTTTGCCGAGGGATAAATATTTGTCAACTCTTAATATCTTGCTTAGAAAGCCACTTTCATGACATCCTAGTAGGTTTTCTGTCTACAATTTAAATGTATCTCAAAATAAAAATTATCTGCTTCGTTGGACGGCTTCGTTGTCTAGTCTTAGTATTCTATATGCTTCCTATACGGGGGCATTTTGTTGCTGTAACAGCAAGGGGCAAGTTATGCTACGTGCACTAAGCGCTATTTTTTTTATTCTTCTTTAGCATCGGGCAGCTCTGGGCCCATCGTCACCGGAATTCTGGTTGTGTTGGCAATAGCCTTAATTGGAACTGTAATTGCAGTCATCATTATCAGAAGACGACGTGCAATGAAGTAAGTGTTTAGCGCGGACTGATTGTATCTTTAGTTTTATTTGTTCCGACCGGTGCTATTGTGCAAGAAGTTATGAGTTTCCTTCGTAGAATGACATCCCAAGTGCTATACGGTACTGCGAACTTCAGCAAGTATGTGAGCATTTTTACGATACTATTCCGTACTTCAATTAACCTGATTAGTTTCTATGGTTTAGGAAACTTCGCAAGCCCTTGTCTTTTTCGGGAAGACTGACTGCTCTGCTAGTTGTTCGTAGTTACCCGCTAAGTGGAATTAGCGCTAAAATGTAGCACACACATAAAACACAGTGCTGGCGTTTGTCTCTCTTTTATGTGCGCATCTCTGTACACTAATGTTCCTAAACGGGCATTTACAGTTCAATAAGCCACTTTTGTTCCTGACATTTATCTCAATACCGTCGCATTCACTCTCCTAACGCGAGTAATAGTTTGCTGCTATGCAGGAGTGCGCTGATATAGCATCATACCTTGCCTACTGCTGCTTAATGCCACATGAATTCCGCATTATGGTCGAAGGTTCATTTCTTTTCTAAAAATATGAAACGGTGCTCCTTAATTTCTCACTACTATTGCTTTATGGCATCAGCTGAGCAGTTATAGGGTTTTCCAGCTGAGCAGAAGGTCACAGTTTTGAGTGCTGCTTACGTGGCAGCAGCAGTGTTGTGGCATAAGAAAACAAAAGCTTCTGTGCCGTTTATATATTGATGAAGCAGATTGATGGTAAGATGAAGCTTATTGACTTCAGATGGTTAAAACTAGTCCTTCACTACGTCGAATGCTTCGTGCAGGTGAGGCTCGGGACGTGAAATTCTTGTTTTGACTGTTAGTCGTTTATGTTAATCTTTTTTGTTATTCTTATCACACTGCAAGCCCACTTTTCACAAGAGTTTTGTTTTTCACGTTTTTTTTTCTTCTGACAAAAGATGTAGTAGCTTAGTGTTGTGGAGCACGTTCTTGAGTCAACTGCATGCAGTGAGTGCAACTTGAAACCTTTCTTGCAGGGGCTCGCAAGAACACCTCCACAGCGCTGCATACGATGTCTCCAGTGAGGAAACAGGTCAGCTCCGCAATGTGCAAACCTTATTTTCAAAGCGCTCCTCAGAACAATTGAAAAACATACATATTTCAAAACACATATAAAAACAGATTTTTTTTGGCTTGCGATAGTCTACCACTAAACCACAGTCAAAGCTGGTTAGTCGCATTAACTGTTTTTTAGACATTATTTGTCCAATATTGGCCAATTAGAGCCTAAGAACGAATGGTACGTCGAAGCGAACTCACGAAAAAGGAATGCTTAGCAAGCTTTGTACGTTGCTCCTCAAGCTTCCCGAGGCCTGGTGTGCATTTTCTGTTATGAATTTTTCACGTATTTATATTTTGTTATTTTGGTTACCAGAAAACCATAAAACCAAATTCTATATTGGTTCAAAGTTATTGTAGCGAGCACGCCAACGTGCATTACATTGGACATTTCCAAATATATTATAAAACCCATATTAAATTGGACAATATATTGGTCAGCATACTGAAGACTGCTGATATTGCAAGAAGTCTACTGCACTGAGCGGCCAGATTTTAGTTTCCACGTATTCATCGAATCATCGCAACCACTGAAAGGGCTTTTGAAAACACATTGTTACTTAGATAAATACCAATACATTACCTCGCCTTTGCGATGAGCGCTCTTATGGGAGCTCGCGCGAGGGCAAAGCTCCCATTCCGCCATTTCAAGAACTCCTGCTTTGGCGAGAAAAAGCACACATTGTTATTACCCTGTCGATTGTCCTACAAAAATAAAGAGAAAAAAAGAAAACGATTTTTCGTAGCGTCAGCGGTGTCTCTCAGGCAGCTGCAGGCAGCTTTATAATGTGCGACATATTGGACAAATACTCCAATGCTGGGCCTTAGCAGGCCAGACTACCAAGTTGGTCAACGTGTAGAGGCTTGGGACTCCGGAATTCTGCTAAATATGCAACATAAATAGAAATGAGAAGTAGTACTGTATGAACCAGCTCCATGTGCAATAAATTGTGGTTGGATCTGCATGAACAAAAATAGTTATGTATTTCATGACCTTATCTACAGTAACGTGTAAACGAATAGAAACTACACATCTCAACCCTTGTAACTTTTTTACGCGATAAGAGAATTCAGATACGTTTCCGGCACAAAATATAAAAAAGATAGTTCCACCTTCATTTACTCTTGTTGTGTTAAATAATTATTCTGCCAAACATGTGAGATAAATTGTTTAATTGCAGTTTTCGCGTGTCGTGATCAGTTGATTTTTATTCTTGATTCAGCTCTGTACCTAGATGGTCTGTTCGACTTTTAAATTCTCAAAGCACACTTACGCAGTGAAGCCTGTTCATATACATGCATGTCGCGAATGAGAAACAGCGTACAGGATTTTTTTATTGATATAACATTTGATAAGCGATGTTTTGTCCGCAAAAAGTCTGCATCATATGATAACATAAATATTTTGCACATAATTGCCTTAGGCACAGCATTTATTGTTTTCTCTTTCATTTTTTTCAGAATTTTTGGGCTGACTGGAATTTTCACATCGCAGCATAAGGCCAGTGAAAAGAAATGTCGCATGGCATGTATAGCATTCGAAGTTGTTTCTGTAAAAAGCGTTTTACACAACAGTGTCAAAAATAAATAATTATGTACTGACAAATTGTTTCCTTGTCATGCACTGTCTATTAGTTTTACAGATGCTCTAGCTATCTTTGTTGTTCGCATTATTTTCCTCCCTTTCCTACTTTTATTTAGTTTAGACTTTTTCTTTCCCAGTTTAACGCTGCGTAATTGTCAAATTCAATTATATCTATCTAGGTCATACGGAAGCCACATCGCGAAATCTCTACACAATACAACACCTGGTTCGCGCACAGGTTATCTACTGTCTGTGCTATTTTGTGCGTTTAGTGGCAGAAAATATGGTGGTTAGTCTACATTAGATTTGCTTTCTTGAAGTAGTAATAAAAATGGGGTGTTATGATGCAAGCTCAAGGGATGGCCAAATAGATGGCAATAGTAATAGCTGTAAAGAGGACGCTTTTGCTCGGGGGCTCCTATCCGAATGCACGGGAGCGCAGAAATGTTATTTAACATGAAAATGTTCTCTGTTGAGCTGGAGAGGAAATGTGCCCTGTGTACGTGCGTCACACAACCATCATCGCGCACATTTTTTTGGAATTCCAGCTGCAGGTGCGACACCCAGCAAGCAATCGTGATTGTTGCTTTTTCTGCGTTTCTACAGTTCCATTTGAAATACAATCAAATAAATCCTTACGCCCGCAGATGAAGTGTTGTAGCAGTGGTCTTCATACCGAGTGAATAGTTGAAAAATAAATGAAATATATAAAGCAAAGTCAAGCGATTGACCATCATGCCTTTGAAGGTTATGTTTGCTGGCGTGCAAAATGGCAATTCTACTCCATGGCACTATGCTCCATGTGTTTGACTAGGGTGGCTTGACCGTATGTAATAAAATTTGAACACGAAAAGTGTTCTGAGATCGCAGTGTGGGCATTTATATGCATACAACACAAGGTGTACGATATGATAGGGACTCAAATGTGGATATATGTTTCTTTGGAGTTTGATGTGGATATTTGTTTGTTTGGAGTTTTCGTCATATTACGGCTTCCTCTCGCGCCAGAGCATTATGAGGCGGCGGCAGCCTTCTTTGTGAAAGGCGACAGTGTTGTAGGATGTGCCTGTAGGTTAATGGTATGCGCTCGGGGTGGAACTGCTCGGCGTGACCCTCGCGCGGCTTCCGGTGTGCATGCGCTGGGGCGTAGGCGTGTGCCTGCTGATAGCCGCGTAGGGATTCATGCCCCAGAGTCCACACGATTTGTATGCGTGGCGTGAGCTTGAGCGCCCCAATCAGGATGCGGTGTGCGGCCCTGGAAATCGTGGCCCTGGAAAACTTTCTGCATGCCTTTTGAGAGTCCTACGCCGCACTCCCACTGCAGTCTCGTCGTGATAGCTAACGCTATCGCTAGTCCCTGTGCCTCTGCAGCACTCGCTCTTCAAGCCGATGAGGCATTTATTTCGGTTCAGTGATTGTCGACTACGCAGGTGACCATTGCGGTGCTTCTTGCGGTGCTGGCGGCGTCTAGGTATACAATATTAGAGTCATTCTCGTACTTCCTGGCGAGCAACTGCGCTCGGCCACGTCGCCATCCGATGTGGAAGTTCGGGTGCATGTTCCTGGGAATCAGCGAAACTTGCCTGGTCTCAAGTATTCGTGTTGGCATTTTTGTATGCGCTGGTCTTCCGTACGGAATATCCAAGCCGTTTCAAGACACAACGTCCCGCTATTTTACGTTGTAGCTTTTTCTTCTGGTTTATCAGCTGGGCCTCTAGATTTTCCTTGCGTTGAACTTGTTGTACACCCTGGTCTCCTCGAGACGAAAAGTAGCCTTTCCGGGTGGGAGAGCTAGCGCTTGCTTATACGTCTTTCGTATCAGGCGGTCGAGTACCTCCCTTTGCGCATAGCTGAAATTTAAATATGAGGCCGAGTACGGAATGCGGCTCACAATCACACCCATCACTAGTCAGATCAAGTCCTGTTCATTGATTATCCTCTTCCTGCTGATACTTCGTTGCATCATGCACAAGTCCTGCGGGGTCGTGCATTCTAGTTCTGTACGGCGTTTCCTGCGACCCCGCCCTTTTGTAAGTGTAAGCCGAGGATACGAATTCTGCACGCCCTGGAGATTTCTATAGAACCAAATTCGCAGGTGGGTGTTTGGTGCCAGGGTTGTTGATCATCCTCGTGAGCGCTTCATAATTACGAGAAGCTCCTGCTTCTCTGCACGCGTTGCAGTCTCCATGCCTCCACGTATCTTGCTACGACGTCTACTACCCGCTGTAAGGCCTCTTGTTGTCCTATGTACCCTCCGACCGTCCTTATCTTGATGTCGTCTGCATACAAGGTACATATGATCCACGGTATTTTCTCGAGATGGGCTGGGAGTTTCATCATGGCCACGTTGAAAAGTGTCGGCGACAGCACGACTCCTTGTGGCGTCCATCTACTAGGCGCGTCCACTCGCTGTGACCTCACATATCCCAGCCCTATTCGGCTGTGTGATCTGTGATGTAAGCCCATAATAAATAGCACCTCCTCGCAACCATCCGCACCTGCTGTGCGGGTGGGTAGCGGCGCAGTTCCAGCATAGTTGCAGTGGCAGGAACAGGAGGAAAGTGAGGGATGGCGGATATGAATGACGAGTTTATTGGTAGCCATGCCTGACCCTTCCAATCGCGACGACGATGTATTCACGTCCTTTGAAGATGACTTGAAAAATCTTTTGTGGTCGTTACAGAAGTTTATTTGAGCCGTCATATGGGAGTGGAAATAAATAAGTACGTTGCATTCGCAGAGTAGGAAGTGGCACGCTGGTGGCACTTCTTCGCAGACAATAACTTCACGACACGATGAACACTTGCTAGGAGTCAGACGCAGCTGGTTGTAAAGAAGGTGATACTGCTGAGCATAGCTGCCGGGAGGTAACGCGGAAACAGTATTCGGAGCGAACTATTTTGCCGGGAAAGTGCAACGTTGTGCCGGAAAAAGGGTCTGCAGTTGCACGCACGATGACCTGCTTCAAGGATGACCCCACACCTAGCAGGACAAGAGGAAGGCCGTCGGTTCTAATCACATTAGCGTCATTGGTCACGATGGTACTTTTAAGCTGCCGAAGAATGTATTCGGTCATTCCATTGGCCGATGGGTGGTAAGTAGTAGTATGGACATGGCACACGTAAAAATAGTCATGCCAGTTTTTGAAAGAGATCGGATTCGTACTGGCGACCTTGACATGTTCTAAGCACGCTGGGGAATCAGAATCGCGAGATCCAGCCAGTGTATATGGCTGTTCCCGTAGCTGAGATCTGGACTATTAACATACAACAGGACATCACTGAAGAAACCTAAGAGCGCTTTGGTAGTAGCAAAATGCTGGCTCTCCCGTAATCGAGAGTAGATGTGAGCATGAAGTGGCTACCGCCGAAGCAGATTGGCTGGAGATGATACTAGCCACAATCTTAAAATGGGTGTAGTGCATGTTCGCAACGGCACCCTCCTCAACACCCTCTCCCCCGCCCCGGAATACACGCCACACCGCACCACACCATAGTATGCAGGTCTTGTCTCGGTCACACAACCATCCGCGGTGCGCCAGACACTACGGGCGTGCCGGACGTAAGGTCCTTAGGTAAAACATGTTTTTAAGGTAGCGCCACCCCTCCTTTCCTGCTGGTTTCCTCCTTCTCGAACTGGGCTGAAGTGCCCCAAAGGAGGGTCCAAACTAATGACGGCGTGCATAAAATAGGTAATGGGTGGTTTGTGTTATCACGCCGAATATAAACACATAAGTTTTGATAGAAGTAAAGCGCATGTAGAATAAGCAGTTACTTAGTTCAAAGTACAAGGTACAGTAGAGGAAGAAGCGTAATGCTGGCTCTCGAACTACTGAAGTCTGGCATCTTTTATATTTTATACTACCAGCCATGGCGCCTCGCATGCGCCCGCTTCAATCCAAATGCACGCTTGTTACTTGCTCTCCATTCCGACGGCAAGAAATAAAATATGAAGTCAGCCATCGCTTAGCCTCACTTCATGTTGAGGGCAGAGCATTGGGTATAAGTTGTCGTTGTTATAAGATCAGCTCTTTGTTTTCGCGCAGTTAGGCTTACAGAGACGACTGACGAGGCTGCACGGAGGAAGGGAAGCGTAGGAGAGGCCCAGGCCCGCACGGACGTGTTGCAAAAAGTATGGTGGAGGCCACGTGATGTTTTTCTCAAAAGAGCACTGGAACTGGTACCATAAACGCCAACGGTACCATAGCAACCGCGATGTCGACGCTCAAGCTGATGCTCTAGGCCTCCGAATAGTGAGATACGTTTCTTTCGGCCCGCGTCTTTCTCGCAGCATAGTACGCTACTGATGTTATTGATGCAGTATGTTTTTGGCCAAAACAAAATCTTAAATGAAAAGGTAGAGGCAACTCAAAAAACACCTCAAATGATGTGGGTGTCCGAACTATAGTAACAGCTCCCTCCCCATCGTCCGGAAATCTTCAGATGGGCTTCGCGCCACGGAGCCCCTGCCCTCCCCCCTCCATTTCTTGTAGTGGGCACCTATGGAACCTCCACTTGATACATGGGGACCAGTGTCCGGTGCGGGAACTCCGCTGCGCTTTGCTTGGAACGAAAATTCTCTACCTATTACCGGGCATATGCCTGAACTGCGGGTCGCAGATATTAAACGAGTCTTCACTTTAGGCTATGGCAGTGGCAGTTTATCTCCATGTGCAACACGTTTGTCCTGATAAAAACGTCCGCTAATACCATGTAGTGGATACAATGGCAGTCTTGCTGCTTTCCCTGTCTGCCCCAGCGCACTGAACATGTTCTGTTAGTGTGTCACAGTGCGATAACGGTATCCACCCGCCGTGGTTGCTCAGTGGCTATGGTGTTGGGCTGCTGAGCACGAGGTCGCGGGATCGAATCCCGGCCACGGCGGCCGCATTTCGATGGGGGCGAAATGCGAAAACACCCGTGTGCTTAGATTTAGGTGCACGTTAAAGAACCCCAGGTGGTCAAAATTTCCGGAGTCCTCCACTACGGCGTGCCTCATAATCATAAAGTGGTTTTGGCTCGTAAAACCCCAAATATTATTATTAACGGTATCCCCTCTACCTGGTCGTCTATGTGTCTTCAGTTGGTGTCTAGGGTGGCAAGTTCTCTAAACTCGTGATAAACACGAATGGTGGGGCATGGTCGCGTAGTCGCTCTGTCCCAATTGCGCCCTTCAGGAATCCAAGACGTAGCTGCTGTAGCCATTTGTCGTTGCTAGTTTTTTGGAGGGCCGTGCATGATGGTTTCCCTGGCCTCCGTCATGACCGAGAATTAGGATGGATGGATGGATGGATGGATGGCACGGTGGATGGATGGATGGATGGATGGATTCATGGATGGATGGATGTTATGAGCGTCCTTTTTGGAATGGGGCGGTGGATTGCGCCCCCAAGCTCTTGCTATTATATTGCCTGATGTCGTACCTAGGTTAAACAAGAAAAAATAAGGAAGAAACAACGCTACGTACTCCCACAACCAAATTTTCTGATGCCCTATTGCGAACTTTGCTTTTGTACGTCTTCGTTTTTGCTGTTTCCCTATTTTCTTCCACCAATCCTCCCATCGCCTCTTACTAATCCCTATTGCAGATATGTTTACTTTTATTTCCCATAAAGCTTTGGGAGGCACACAAGACGATAGGTAAATTTTTGAAGTAGTCCTGACATTTGAGTGAAACTTTTTGGAGTTTGTTATGAACCATCATTTATTTACATATGTAGTATATCTAATTTGTGCTAATAATGATGTAATACATGGGAGATGAGTTGCTATACTTTTTACATCATGTTTGCGATGGATGTACCGAAAATTAGCCAGGTGTAAGCAATGTGCGACGTTGCCTGGAAGGCTATTCCTTTAAAGAATTGTCTGCAGAATAAAGAAAATAGCTGTGCTCAATGGCACAGTCGCCGTTAAAAGCTTACGCGGTCGAGATCCTGCGAGTAAGTTCATTTTCCACGCAGCTAGTTCCCCAACTACTAAGAGTACGCAAAAATATTGTTTACTCTAGACAGTAGATACCGTAAATCAGAATACCACGCTGCGCTCATAGGAGGTAGAAATATTAGGCATTTATCAAATTCCGCGTTCCGTAAGCTTTTGATGCTTACTGTACGTTCAGAAGGCGAGGCTGCTTTTTTAATTTATACGTGATCAAAAGCGCCGATCTCTTGATGATACAATGGTGGAACTTATGCAAGCTCAGGCAACTTCAGGATGTAATTCTAGTGAGAGAAGCTTCAGCTTACCTTTTATTCCGAGAGCAATTACATGGACACTCCAGGCGCATTTCCGACGTCGCCGTCGCCGTGAGGTTCTGTATGAGTGAAAGCGTGTGAAGGTTGCAACGCGGCCCGGATGCGTGCCCTATCCTGCGGCGCGGGAGGCAGGTGGGTGAGGCGAGGAAGGAGGGGCGCACTTCTCCGGCGGCTGCTATAGGGTGCCTCGATGTCCTCCTCGCCCGCCGCTCCGTACACAGTGGAGGCAACCGCGGCGTCTACTACTACGTTGTCCACGCGAATCGCGGACGCCGTAGCAGAAGCTTTTGGGGGACGCCGTAGGGACGCTTTGCCGGCGCTCGTGTGTCTTGAAAGCGGTCTGCGATGTGGCTAAAGTGCGTGGCCGCGCGGACCTCATTTTAACGCGATAGCGTTAAGGAGCTCGTGTCGCAGAAAAGCCGGTGTCGTCGGCGTCGGTGTCGGTGTCGGCGTCGGCGTCCGCGGCGTTGGCCGTGAGCGATAAATCACGGCAGGCACTTCATAAATAAAAAGCAACTTCCAAGATGGGCTGGGTGGGAATCTAACCAGGGTCTCCGGAGTGTGAGGCGCAGACGTTACCACTGAGCCACGATGCTTCAAAGCGGTACAAAAGCGCCTCTAGTGAACGCGGTGTTGCCTTAGAAACGAGCTGTTTCTAAGGCTCAGGCGTGCGTCGCTTCCTCAGGCGCACATTTCGTTGTCGCGCCGAACGCTGCGTTGCTCGACGCTCACCACGTCCGATGCGGGGCGCGTAGTCGCTGCGCCGTAGCCCATTGTCTTACACCCCTTGGAGGGTCGACGGGAACGCTGTCGCGTTCCACTCTCGAAGGCGAAGCTTAAGCGTCCTCCAATTTTTCAAAGCAATTTGTGATGTTTGAAGAGTGCGCGTAGGGCTGCTAGCTTCGTATGCTCTGTGCTTTCGACGTTTCGTGCTCGTTGAAGCGACAGATGCACGGAGGTCAATTGTCTCGTGGCTGCTGCCGCGATTCCAAACTCCAGCGTTTTCACAGAAAGTTTCCGCTATCATCGAGCAATGTGTGTTCATGTTTACCTGTGCCCGCGTGACACCATGCCGGTTAATTTAGTTAAAACACGTAGACGGGCTACTTGGTTTGAATCCATGATAGAATGTGTAAGCGCGACTGAAGAAGGACTTAGAAAGACGAAGACGCACAAAGAAAGCGCTGTCTCGGTGTGACTGCTTCCTTCTACGTCCTCCTTGAGTCCCGCTTACAGATTCTATCATTGTCAATTTAGTTAGTTACCGAATGTCTACACGTTTATACAGCCGAAATAACTACTATGCTTACTTCGTGCAAATATCTACTAATTTTGTAGCGCAATCTATGCTTCCCCTTCCCGGCAGAACTGCGAATATTTTTTGTTTAGCAACATTCATGATGAATGAATAGTTAGAGCAAATGAATCTTACCATCCTGTTTTGGACAGAATCGAATGGCAGCATAGGTTCTATACCACTGAATATTGCATACTATTTATTTCATTTTTAATTGGTACATTGCTGTGGGCAACAGTTCAAGCAGGAGAGGGTGCAAACAAAAAAAGGAAGAGATCCACGTTAACAAATCACAAATTATTACGAAGTAAGGAAGAAGTTGACGGTATTGAATTGCACTCCGCAAATGTACGCAGAAAGAATGCATATTTATAATAGTTAGTCCTTGCGAATACAGGTTTTATTGCATGACTGTGTTAATGACGTGAGGCTCGACAATGGTGTTTCGCCAAGTATATAGTCCTAAGGTTTAATTCACAGTTTACGGAAACAAAAAAGAGCTAAGAAATTTTTTTCAATTGAGCAAGTGGTTCAAGTTCGGCCAATCGTAACATCGCCGAACGTGACTCAAGACATTTGAAACGTTTGTAAGTGTAGCGGGGAGCTAATTAGAATTTTTTCAAGCTTTTCTGCATTTGCCTGTATAAGAGGATCCCATGCAGCACTGCCGTATTCCAAAGAGGCTCTAGTAAAATTTTGTATGTCGGAAATTTTAGACAGACGAAAGATTCACCCAATGTATGTTTCAAAATGCCTAATTTTTGGGGGGCTGCAGAACATGTCTTATTTAAATGGGTCAACCATTTCAGACTGGTAGGTAATGCCAGTCCTAAATATTTTCATTCCTCAACCTCTTCAAGGAGGTTGTTTTTGCATGGTAGACAAAGGGAGGTTTGTTGTGTTTATCAGCGATGCACAATGGGGGTGCGATGTTTTCTGATGCTTAATTACCATTTCCCGTTTAGCGTTACAATATGCCATTATATTCAAGCAGTTATTCCAAGTTATTTTGTCAGAGACAGAACTTACAGGGGTAAATAGTATGCAGTGATCTGCGAATAAGTTCAAAGATACAAACGACTGCACCACGTCCACAACGACCCGCCGTGGTTGCTTAGTGGCTATGGTGTTGGGCTGCTAAGCACGAGTCACGGGATTGAATCGCGGTCATGCCGGCCGCATTTCCATTAGGGCGCAATGCGAAAACACCCGTGTGTTTAGATTTAGGTGCACGTTAAAGAACCCCAGGTGGTCGAAATTTTCGGAGTCCTCCACTATGGCGTGCCTCATAATCAGAAAGTGGTTTTGGCACGTAAAACCCCAGAATTTCTTTATGACTACAAAATCATTATTATAAATATTAAACAGAAATGGTCCCATAACAGACCCCCGCGGAACGCCTAACCATATGTCTAAAAGCCGCGAGCATGATATGTCAACGCTAACACACTGATCACGGTTGCATGCATATGCTTCAAGCCAGGTAATTATATGCGAGAACAAACCAATTTTTTCCTCTTTAGTGTTAACTTTCGATGCATAACCGTGACCCGCCGTGGTTGCTGAGTGGCCATGGTGTTGGGCTGCTGAGCACGAGGTTGCGGGATCGAATCCCGGCCATGGCGGCCGCAATTCGATGGAGGTGAAATGCGAAAACACCCGTGTACTTAGATTTAGGTGTACGTTAAGGAACCCCAGGTGGTCAAAATTTCCGAAGTTTGGTTTTTTGGGACGAAGATTGCGAAAATTTAACAGGATTTTCTGTCACAAGCAACGAAGCTTAACATTAAAATATCGCTCTCTTGATTCCGGCAGCTTTAACCGTAGATTGAGAGCTAAATTCGATATAACGATCTCATACTTCTGCATTTCTACCGCGCATTCATATCGTGCATTTCATACCACGCATACCTATTCGAATTTTCGCCTGTCTTACGCCTGCTTTTTTCAATGAGAGTTAGGCAGTTGCTTCTTGTGATGTAGCCGATGCCATGGTAGATGTGATTAGTAGTGCTCTATATGGGAATAGGCTAACTGGAATTATTACGTGAAGTAGGCCAAGGTACATACGGTAGGTAACGGTGAAAATACCACAACCCTTTATTTTATATATTAATGTCATATGGAGGGTCTCCAATAAAAAAGTGATATGTTCAATAATATTAGGACTCCTTAGCCTTCTATTTAAGCTACCGGAAAAACACGCTGTATGAAGTTCTCTTGTGTATTACAGCGTTATCACTAAGCCACTGTGGTTGCTTAGTGGCAATGGTGTTGGGCTCCTAAGCACGAGGTCGCAGTATCGAATCCAGCGACGGCAGCCGCATTTCGATGGGAGCGAAAGGTGAAAACACCCGTGCACTTAGATTCATTTGCACGTTAAAGAACCCCAGATGGTCCAAATTTCCGAAGCCACCACTACGGCGTGCCTCATAATCGAATCGCGCTATTGGCACGTAAAACCTCATGATTTAATTAGTTCTTTAACGTTATCATTCCTTCCAAAAGAAAGTGACCCTGTGAGTGCATAGGGTGTAGTTCGTTTCTCTTAGGTACCACCACCTGATAGGTAGAAATTTAAATCGGCCCTGATGGCGTAAGTAATGTCGCCGAACAAAAATAAATGCCGTCTCTAAAGAATGAACCATCACAGCATCACGAGAACTCCCGGTACGTTGGCGCGAATCGTCATCTGCAATAACCACAGGAGTGGCAGCCTGTAGTTAAAAAATGACGTCACTCCCCGCTTTTTTTTCCCCCAAAGACGCGACTAAACCGTTGAGGAGTAATGGCGCATGCTTGCGATCTTTGAGCTGCCGTACGAGCGCGTTCCTTGTGTATATTTCTCGCTAATGGAACCGCATAAAAAATGCAATGATTAAAAATTGTCTTTCTAATCATGCAATTTTAGCGGATGGTAATTCGAACACTCTTCTATGTCCGAAAAAAAAACTAAGTGCGCGCCAGGAAGGCAGCTTACAATTATACCATATTAGCTGATCTTGCAAAATAATAAAAATGATCAGTAATTCCGATTACACGACATACGCTAGCTAATGTGAAATGAAACTTGCGTTTGTGAGAACTCTTTAGGATTTATTTCGGAAGGCGATTCCATTCATGGGATGTGCTTGGCTAAAACGAGCTGAAAAAAGTTAATGTGGTTAGATTGGAGGCCTACTTTATACAGCTGACCATTGCGATGCGCTACATCTTTCGATTGAGGTATTAGTTTAGCAGTTGGAAATACAAGGTTATTTTTACGTACGGTTAGAGTCGGTTTGCGATCATAAGTTGAAGGTATAAAACGAGCGGAGGAATTTTGAAACTTTCTAATGAGGTAATAGGTTTCATGAAATTTCGCACGGTGGATGCATACTCTAATATTGTTTGTATTAGCGTTTAATATAGTAGTAACTTTAGATGGGATGGTGGTATTTTAAAATTAGCGGAGCAAAGAAACCCACGATTCGATTCGCATTGTTACTAATGTCGATATAAGTTGACCAGGAGAGATTAGCGGTAATAAGAACCAGTAAACAGTTTTACGAATGTGCATGCTCTAACACAATGTTAAGTAAGTACCTCGAAGGGCTGTTTTGAATGGGAGATGCTCAGATAATGTTACTGCTACATCCGGGGTGGCGCAAGATTCCGTTCTGGGGCCGATTCTGTACCTTCTTTTACAGTGAAGCTGTGTATGGCTAGCAGATTCGTCCGTCCATCGGCCTGTCGCCTGTACGCCACAAACTCCTCCGGTGGAACCCCATGCGCATGTGCAAAAAAAAAGAGAGAATGGGAGTCGCGCGATTGGCTGCGCCAGAAGTGACATCTTTGGTCTCAGTCGGAGCCGAGCGCTCGCGCAGCAGCCTCTCCGGGTCCGAAATGGATAGGCCACACGTCATGCGTACTCCTGAGGAGCAGGCAGCTTTCGATCAGCAACGCCGCGAGCAGAACCGAGAACATCGTTACGATGCTGCAGCCCGGGCACAAGAACAGGATCGTGCAGCCGAGCGCAAGCAGGAACTCCGTGCTGGAGATTGAGATCCCTAACAATCCGTTATTTAATGAACCGTCGGGATTAACCCAGTGATAAAAACTTGGGCCGCGCGTTTCAGCTTGGCTGTTTAACCATCTATAATGAATGCTTGGGCTGTGATTTCTTCCTTCATTCCTTCTGCCGGACATATCGACGATGGGCTTGGTGGATTCACGGCCCAAGCACCAACTCGAGCCGCAACAAACTCCAAGCGGGCAAGCGAGCGCGTTGAGGCGTTTTGAGCGTTTTGATTTGGCCTTACCGAGGCACAGATTGAACGCAGGCGAGAGCTTGCGCGGATGAGGAAAGCATGGAAAGATACGTTTCACCAAAGGGGCTCTAGTACTTTCGCACTCCCAGTCTTTAGTGAGTCTGCAGAAATGTGCTTTCATTTCTGCTAGAAAAGGACGATACTTGTTTCTCTCATGCGTTCTACCGAGGCATGGATATAAAAGTCACACGCGCGATGTCGAATTGCATTCCATTGTTTGTTGAGTTTTTTTCAAATTACTTGGACTCAACGAAATTTGGACAAAAATTTGTAGAGGTAAGCAGAAAAACTACGTGGGTTATACAATGTAGTATCGTCGTGGCACTGCCTTAACATTGGCCCCATCGACTGTACAGGTTGTGAGAGTAGGACGGTTGGTTGAATGTTACCGTAGAGAAAGAATTTCAACAAGAGGGCACACGTTAGGCCTAGTTTCAACTACATCCGTTAGCTGACTCGAGCCTCAGAAAAAAAGAACGTGAAACGAACTTGCATACAACGTTTTACATTTTTTATTCTTTCCCACTAAAACTGAGGGGGAAGAAGAAGAAGACGCAAAGTGCGGATGTGTGTCGCGCCGGCTCCGCAGATTTTGATTGATTCTCGGCGTACATTCGAAGAATTCACCGACGCCTTATTATCGAGAAGGAAGTGCAAGTTCCACGGACCACCCTGATATCATTCTCAAGTAGGTGGACCGTTTATTTTAGGCACATCGACCACTTTATATAGCGCCACGCCTACACGGCCGCTAAGCCTGACCCAACGAAGCTGGTGGCTGGAGCCCCGCCTCTTTTCGGGTTAGAGCTGCAAGATGGCAGCGGTGAGCGTCGAAGGGGATGATAGAACGAGAGAAGAGTATTGAGACGAAGCAGGTTGGCGTGTTGTGAAGAGAGGAGGATTTGCCAATGAGCGCACAATATCTCACGGAACCAAGGATCAGGCAGCGCGCTTCTCCAGCGAGAACGCATTCAATAATAGGTGGAACAAGGGACAAAAAGCAAGACAAATCATGGCGGCAAGCAGGATGCCCAGTTTGCCGAAGGCGGAGTACAAGATAATAGTGCGCCCACGTGACAGCTTCAAGGTCACCAACTATGGGATCAATCGCCTAGAATGCTGCGTCGCCAACGCCGCGGGAATCGCCAGGAAGGAATCGGAAGATGACACGGTGTGTGCTAACTACAAACAGAACATTGTAGTGATCAGCACGCCATCGGAGGAGCGCGCCGAAAAATACAGGACTATCACTCGACTGAGGATGGGAGACAAGGAGTTCGAAGCCAACGCGCACGAGTCGGCTCCGGAGCATACATCTAAGGGAGTGATAAGAGGAGTAACGAACGAGGTGTCTCCTAGAGAAATAGTGGAGATGCTTGTAACACCAAGGAATCCGACGATCCTCATGGCCAAAAGGATGGGAAACACCACGAACGTCATCATCCTTTTCGACGGGCATCACGTCCCAAACTACGTGAGATACGGAAGGGCACTGGTCAAGTGCTCACTATACCGGAAGCAAATAGACATATGCTACCAGTGCGGACGCCTCGGACACAGAGCCGATGTCTGCCGGAACCCGAACAGCAGGATATGCAGAGGCTGCGGCATCGAGAACCCGCCACAGGACCACGAGTGCGATGCGAAGTGCCAGCTCTGCGGCAAAGACCACCCTACGGCGGATCGCTGATGTAATGCCAGGTACAAGTTACCGTATTTGGTAAAGAGGCGCCGCTGGGAGCGAGTCAGACGAGAGGAGGAAGCAGCGATGTACCACGAAAGGGAAGCTGAAAGACTCTACAGGACAGGACGGGAAGACTGGAGACAGCGGTCGAAACATCGGACAAGGGACGGATCTGGACTAGAAGATTTCCCCAAGCTCCAGGCAAGGGAAAGGGGCCGCTCGACGTCGAACAGAACCAGATCGAGATCGCGGTCCAGATCGAGATCCAGAACCAAGACCAGTAATACCGAATCTCCCAGAGCACAGGGGGGAGGAAGATCCCAGAGCCCAAAAGGAAAGAGCCACGTCAACGGCGCCGCGGGACCCTTACAGGTGAGCTGGGGGGACGCGGCTTCCGGGGCACGTGCGGAGGCAGAGGCTGCTTTTCAAAATAGAGTTAAGACGCTAGAGAAAGAATTGGCGCAAATCAGGCAGAGTAATGTTGCGTTTATGGATGAAATTAAAGAACTCAGGCAAGAGAACGACCGTTTCAGGAGCGGGAAAGTGCCACGCAACGAGGAAACCTCGCGAGTTATAAGGGAGGAAAAAGAGACAGCAATGGAAGAAGACGTAGCCCTCACCGCCATTAAACGTAAAACCGAGAACGCTCCGATTGAAACCGGAGTAAAGAAACCCAAGCCAGCCACGACGCTCCAAGGAAGACAAAAGGAATTTGAACAGAAAACTGAAACCAGCATCAAACAAAACGAAACAAAGTTTGAAACTAAACTAGAACAACTGGAAGTGAGGCTTGAGGCGAAGATAGAGGCAAAGATGGAGGCGCTAGGAAAGGCGATACTACAGCAAGTGCAACAAACGATGGCTGACTTCGAAGCCAAACTAGCAATATGGGGACCGCAAACGAGTATGGGGGACCGGTTAAGACGGCCATTAAGCCGTACACTAGGCCCCCCGTACCCGCCGAGGATTGGAGAACCTATAACGCTGCCATGGACAGACGAATTAGATACACGATTTGGCAATGGAATTGTAGAGGATACGATCGAAAACGATACATTTTGCAACAACACCTTAAAGACAAAGAAAACCCCGATATTATAATGATGCAGGAAACAAATGGGCTGGGAAAATTGTGGGGTTACAAGTCCTTTGGTAGTGCCGAAGGGGAGACGAAGGCGCTAACGACGTTGGTAAAGCGAAATCACTCGGTCGTTCAACACGACACGGAAGTTAAGTCAATCGATCACATTCTTTTAGAACTCATACCCATGCGGAAAACGAAGGACAGCCTCTTCGTAATAAATATTTATAGCAGTCCAAAGTGCAGACACCATAAATTTCGATCGCTCTTTAAAAAAACCCTAGCCATAGCGGACAACCGAGCGGTAGTGATTGGAGGCGATTTTAACGCCCAACACGCGGCATGGGGTTACAAAATCGAAACTCAAAAAGGCAGGAACCTATGGCTAGACGCGCAACAGGAAGGCCTGACCCTCTAGGTCGACCCATCGGTTACCACGAGAATATGTACTAGTATTTGCGCGGATACTACGCCAGATTTAACATTCACCAAGAACACACGGGACGCGCAGTGGACAAATACGCAACGCGACTTTGGGAGCGATCACAATATACTAGAAATAACGGTAAGGGCAGGACCGCGCAAGACAAAGGGTAGACCACTTAAGATCGTCGACTGGGACAAATTCAGGAAAATAAGGGAGGAGGCCGACGACACGACACAAGGTATTGAGGAATGGACCGAAAAACTAAAGGGAGATGTGGCGGCAGCTACGAAAACTGTCCCGCAGGAGGCGCATTTAGAGAACGTAGACAGTAAGCTTCTACACATGTGGGAAGCTAAGGCAGGGTTGCAACGGAGATGGAAAAAACAAGAACACAACCGGACGCTTCGTAGAAAGATAGCCAAATTGAACAGGGACATAGAACAGTACGCCCAGCAGCTATGCAAACAACAGTGGGAGGAAAAATGCAACAACATGGACAGTGAGATAGGAATGGCAAAAACGTGGAACATCCTTCGATATTTTTTAGACCCGGACGGGACAAAGTCGGCACATAGGCAAAATATAAATCGGCTAATACAAACATACCGAGGGACAGAGCAGAAAAGATAGGGAAATCGAGAAAAGATACATCTCGCAAGCGCTGCCCGTCGTACACCCTGACTACAAAGGGCAGGTAAATGACGAATTAGACAGCAAAATCGGCGAGTCAGAGGTCAGGGCAGCCCTGCAGAAACTCAATACCAAGTCGGCACCCGGACTCGACGGTGTAACGAATAAAACGCTAAGAAACTTGGACGATGAGTTTATAGCTAAGTTAACCGAATATATTAACGAATGTTGGGAGGCAGGGCAGATTCCGCAGCAATGGAAGACGGCACAAATCGTGTTAATACCTAAACCGGGCAAGTGACTGCAAATTGAGAACTTGAGACCCATATCTCTCACTTCTTGCGTGGGAAACTCATGGAGCACGTGGTCCTAGCGAGGATAACCACCTACCTCGAAGACTGCGACGCGCTCCCGCCTGCGATGATAGGATTCAGGAGAAAGCTCTCAGAGCAGGACGCTCTGTTACAACTGAAACATCAGATCATAGACGATTCGGGCAGATTGACAAAGGCAGTCCTCGGTTTGGACCTAAAAAAGGCCTTCGATAACGTAACACATGCAACGATACTAGATAGAGTAGGCGAACTAGGACTGGGAAAACGCACGTACGATTATGTACGCAATTTTTTAACTGGTAGAAAGGCAAAGATCACGATAGCGGACCTAGTTTCGGAGGATATCGAGATAGGCAGCGCAGGTACGTCACAGGGCTCGGTCTTATCACCGATGCTATTCAATCTGGCGCTAATCGGGCTGCCAGCCAAGCTACAGGAAATCGAGGGTTTAAATTATACCTGATACGCAGACGATATCACCCTATGGGTGAGAAACGGAAGTGACGCGCAGATAGAACAAACGCTTCAAACAGCGGTCGAAACAATCGAAAAATATCTCGACGGGACAGGGCTAACATGCTCGGTAGAGAAATCGCAGCTGTTATTCTACAGACCGACTCGCAGAGGTCGCAAACCAGGCAACTACAGGGAAGAGCTCACCCATAGAGAGGAGATACAGTTAAAGACGGCCGATGGGAAACCCATAACCAAGGTCGATAGGATCAGGGTATTGGGGCTCCTCATTGAAGCTAAGGGCAACAACGGAGAAACCCTCAGAAGACTGGAGGGAACTGTAGCGCAAATCATGAGGCTAATCAGAAGGATAACAAATAAACATAGCGGGATGAAAGAGGAAAACACAATCAGGTTAATACAGGCCTTCGTAATAAGTAGAACAGTGTACGTAGCGCCGTACTTAAAATGGCAGGTCGCGGAAAAGATCAAACTAGAATGCCTCATTCGGAAAATATACAAACTATCCAAAGGACTACCGATCAGCACCAGCACGGACAAGTTGCTGCAATTAGGCCAACACAACACTATAGACGAGCTCATTGAAGCGCAATGTACGGCACAATATGAAAGCCTCTCTAAGACTAGAGCAAGCAGACACATCCTAGAGAGATTAGACATAGGTTACCACACACAGCATGGTGTCAAGGTGGACATCCCGAGAGATACGAAGGAAAGATTGGTAATAACTCCCTTACCAAAGAACATGCACCCAGAACACAATAAGGACAGAAGAAAGAACAGAGGGAAGCAAATACAGAAGAAATTCGGCAGCGACAAGGAAGCCGTGTTCGTAGACGCGGCTCGATACAGTCGCAGCCGGGGGTGTACGGCAGTCGTAATCGATAGGGAGAAACGGTGCAAGACGTGCGCGACGATACGCACCACAAGTAACGAGATAGCTGAAGAAGTAGCCATAGCGCTCGCAGCAGCTCAGACTAACGCAACCGTGATAGTCAGCGACTCTCAGGCGACAATAAGAAACTTTGCCAACGGCCGAATCTCCCCGGAGGCACTACGAATTCTTCTTGCAGGAGGCCAAAATTACAAAAGAAAGATATACATCACCTGGACACCCGCTCACACCCTCGCGGAGGACGGCAACAATGAGGCGGCACACGACGCGGCTCGAGAGCTTACGGACCGAGCCGCAGTCGCAAGTGTCGCCCCGACACCCTCCGGACGTGACGGTGCAGTAAATGAGTGGGAGTGGGAGGACAGAATGACCACATATAATGACATCACGAAACATTACAGGTTAGAGAGGCGCATGTTCCCGCGACCTCACGCAAAATTGACAAAAAAGCAGTCTGTTGCATGGCGGCAGTTACAAACTAGGACGTATCCGAATCCTGCGCTCTCGCACATCATATATCCGGAAGTATATCCTACGGACAAATGCAAAACATGTGAATCCAGAGCCACTCTGGAGCATATATTATGGTAATGCCGAGGGATAAATAACAATAAAGAAAACGAGGCGTCTAGCAGCAGCCTTCGCACGCGCTGGGAAGCCGCGCTGCTCAGCCCCGCCCTCGAAGATCAACTATGGGCCGTCCAGCAGGCCGAGGATGCCGCCAGGAACCAAGAACTCCTGGCCGTCACCTAGGCGGGGCCTTTGGTCATCCCCACCAAGTCGCAGGGCGCACCATAAAGTTCTTTCCTCCTCCTCCTCCTCCTCCCACAGAAATAAAAAAAAAACGTTTACGTGTAAATTAAATTATACTATGCGACTTATTTTTCTTGCGCCACCTAGCAACAAGCTAGCGGCACGCCATACGCATATCTCATGCGCCTGACATGCCACAGGAGCGATCGAGGCCGGCAGCGCATGCGAAGCTCGCGTGCTCGGCGACCCGTCTGTTTTGGATGTAACCCGTCTGTTGGGCTCCTGGCGTTGTCTTGTGCTCCGTCTGCATTTCGACATGGCAACGTTGCACTACTGGACTACAGCAAGGTGAGGAATTTTGTTTGACAGTCTGTGACGCACTTCAAGATCATTTAGGCTTACCGCACAAAACTGAACCTATATAGTAACGCAGTTATCGAAAAACAGCTTCGCCGTCCAAGCGTAGTTAATTTGAGTTAATTATAGGTACCGGGGAGATGTTTGCGACGCTTTCTATGAGCCCAAGTATTATTATAGCTTATTTCGGTAGCTTCGGGGTGCCACGCTCGCCGCACGCGGCTTTCTGACGAAAAGCACCTCGGCCATGTGACGCAGTTTCGCGTGTACTGAATCTTACCGAGAGAAATTTAGGCGCTTTCTCTGACCGCAGACATTATTGTAACTGATGTCGTTACTTCTTGGGGTACTTCTAAAGCACATTGGCCGTGCTCGGCGTCATGGCGCAGTTAGCGAAAAGCAGCTCGGCTGAGTGCCGCGTTTAATTTCGCGTGTACTAAATCTTACTGGGAGAAGTTCGTGGTGCATTCTCTGTCACTCAAAATTATTGTAATTCATTTCGTAACTTTTTCCGATACTTTTGAGGTATGCTCGCCGCGCCCGGGGTTCGGAAGCTGTTAGCAAGAAAGCAAGCCGGCCGTGGTGAGTTAGTTTTGCTATAGTACTGAATTTTAGTGGGACAAGTTTGTGACGGTCTTTATCGCCCTGCAACAACATATACCTTATTTCGGTACTCACGCTTGTCGAAAACGCGATGAGCGATTGCCGAGAGTGATAACACGGGAGTGTGTTGCTTGCGTCGGCAGGATGCGTAAAAGGTAAGACCGAGGAGCTCAAGAACTTGACATTTCTGTCTTCTGAGCGACTCAAAACAGGCTTTGCACCCAGCAATCCGTCTTGAGTGCAACTAGAAGGCATTCTGCGAGCGTGTAACACGGTCTGGCTGAGAGCCTGCGTTGTAGCCACCTCTGTGTACTTGGCATACCATCTCGTCGAGTGAGGCCAAGTTGTTTTGGAAATGCGCAGTCACTGGTGTATGTGTGCTCTTAAAGTGCAGGAAATTATGCCCGGGAACGGAGGGATGCTTGAAAATCAGATGTTTTCTTCAGATTTTATGGCATTGTTCGGGAGGAACTTATTTGCTTCGAAATTTATGTAAAAGTGAATTTATCTGTAATGCCGCTCATTTACCACTTCCGCGCGTTTCGCCTCTACACGCAATATTCCTGTTAAGTCAATATACCAAAATGATACATGTTTGTAATTTAGTTTTTTTCAGCTGATGGCGTCCGGTGGAGCTTCGGACGGCAACGACTGCTGCTTATCTCGTGCCTTCCAATTTGGATGAATGCACAAGAAGCCCGGAACGAGCATTTATATAGAGCGAAATAGACTTTTCATCATTTCAGAAGACGTCTTGGGTTTTCTTTATGAAATCGCACTTGACACAGATTCGGTGGAGGCTTGTAAAGATCATTCCCAATTATTTTTGCCAAATAATAGAACAATTCCGCGCCAAGGCCGCGCGTGGTTCAGCAGCAGAAGCGAAACAAATAAATGCCACGCCGAACAGCGGAGACGGCGTGACGTATACCAGCTGGCATTCAAAACGCACGCGCTAAAACCGAAGCCGGAAGATGTTAATGCCAACCGCTTGGTGTGCTACAGTCAATTCAGCCGCTGGGCTCTATGGGAGGGTCCGTTCTTGCTGAAATTTCTTTCTCTAGGATGTTACCGTTGTTTTGATCGCTTAATCCTCGAGGAAGGCAATGAACAACATGCGCCTCTCTCGCACAGCTCAGCGGCCGGACCGATTGTCGTGCGCGAAGGGCCTCTAGACCGCGGTGTAAGAACATCCTTACACCGTGCTATAGACCCTTTCAGTATTTACAAACATAAGCCCTGGATGGCCTGCGGTTTTGCTCACTGATGTAGCCCGCTAAATGTACCGAGCAAGAAAAGCACTGGCCGTTATGTCGAGTTGCAGGAGTGCCTTGTAAGCCCGCAGATTTTCATCACTTTTCCTATGCATAACGAAAATTCAACAGTAAAGATTTCCGTAAGTTATTCCAGAAACTTATTAATCTTAAGGCGTAATGCGCATGTCTTTTACCTCAACACATAAAGATAGACTTTCCGCCAACTGGGAGAATTTAAAAACACTCTTGGTGCTCTGGCGCCGCAGACTCACGAGGCCTATGACCGGAGGTTTCTAGGGGCCGCTCTGTCGCTGCTGTTATGGCGCGAATGAAACCGTCTTAAAAATTGGAGGTGGTGGTGAAAACTTTTAATTGCTGCAAGAGAGTTTGGAGCCACAGAGTGGCCCCGCTACATGGTCGGCGTCCCTAGTCCGGGACATCGCATGACAATGCCCCGCCTCTCGCCCGTTTCACCAGAGCCCTTTGGGACTGATGCGAGGAGCAGTTGAGGAGGGCAGTCTCCCATGCCTCTCTGGAAGGGGTAGGGGAAGGGGGAGGTGGGGATTTTGAGTACATGCCCACACCATGTGGAAGATATCACAGGTCTCCCCACAGTGCGGGCATCGCCCATCCGTGTTAGGATCGTAATGCTTTAAGATTGCAGGACAGAGCAGAGTACCTGTCTGCAGGCGCCTTAAAGCTCGCTCCTCTGTCTTACTCAGCCCCTTGGCAGGGGCTGGGAAAAGGCGGTGGTGGTCGCTATAATGCGTTATTATTTCCCTGAATCGCAGCAGCGGCTGGTTAGTCTCCGAGCCAGAAGAGCTGGGATGAGGAGCCCGGTAAATAAGCGCTCGGGCAGCCGCGTCAGCGGCCTCATTACCTCGTACGCCCTGATGGCCAGGAGCCCAAATGATTCTTTTCGGTGTTGGATCAGTGGCAGTCCGTCTTAGAATGCAAGCAGCTAAGGGGGAGATCTCCCCAGCCAAGTAATGATCATATGCTTTTCGGGAGTCCGTAATGATGATTCTCGAATTGGCGTGGGCAGCAGCAAGCGCTATCGCTACTTCCTCGGCTCGCATTGAATTCGGGGCTCGAAAAGAGAGTCCATCGACGTGCATTTCCTGGTGAACAACAGCGGCCGTGTAAAATCCCGTGGGCGACGGCCCTGCTACGTCTACATAATATACACCGGGTCGAGAGCCGTGTTGTCTCTCAAGAGCCCGAGCCCGCGCTTGTCGTCTGTTTTCGTGCATGTCGGTGTCCATGTTACGGGGAAGTGGGGAGACACAGAGCATATGGCGCCACAGTACTGGGATACGCTCCGTCTCCTCTGGAGTGCAGTGGTGTTGGATGTGTAAGCGGTTTAGCAGGCGGCGCCCAGGGGCCGTCTGCATGAGCCGCTTGTATTGGTTCACGAGGTGGGCCTCCCGCAGCTCCTGGTAGGAGTTTAGCACCCCCAATGCCTTCAGTTTGGCATTAGAGGTAGCCACCGGGAGATCCAGGGCTCGCTTAGTTTCCTTGCGGATGATGGCGTCTATTCGCGCCTCGTCTTGCGTAGTAGTGCGGATATATGGCACGGCGTAGAGGATCCGGCTAGTCACGAAGGCATAGACGAGCCGAAGCGCGTCCCTGCCCCGCAGACCGCCCCGCTTGTTGGAAACGCGGCGGATCATACGCCCTACCTGTTCGCCTACTCTCTTGAGTTTCACAATGGTGGAGTCCGGTCTGAGTCTGTGGTGAATGAAAAGGCCCAGAATACGGAGCTCCTCCACCTCTCTAATAGGACCTCCTGACAGAGAGATGTGAATTGCTGTCCTATACTTTGGGTTCGCTCTGACATGCAGAAGCTCTGATTTCGCTGGAGCACATTGGAGCCCACAGTCCATAGCATACCCATCGACTATGGAAGCGGCCTGCTGAAGGCGGGCCTCCATGTCGCCCACGCTCCCCTCAGTGGTCCAAATTGTAATGTCATCTGCATATAACGCGTGTTGAATGTCTTCCACCCGGGCCAGTTGGCTTGGGAGGCGCATCATAGCTATGTTGAACAGGAGCGGTGATAACACCGCTCCCTGAGGGTTACCCCGTGTTCCCATCATGTAAGGGCCGTATTCCTCGCCCTCAATCCGAAGGAAGGCCTGGCGATTAGTCAAGAAATCTCTTACATACACGTAGACCCTAGCCCCACAATCGGTAGAACTCAAGTTGGCCAGGATGCTTCCGTGTTTAACATTGTCGAAAGCCCCTTTCAGATCAAGGGCGAGGATGGCTTTTTCATTGTGTTGCATAGTTGTGGGTCGTATTACATCCCTGTGCCGCTGGAGAAGGACATCCTGTGCAGATATGTGGGGGCGAAACCCGAACAGGGTGACTGCAAAGAAGCCCTTACTCTCCAGGCATGGAGAGAGGCGATCCCGAACCATCGTCTCCATAAGCTTGCCCGCACATGAGGTCAATGATATGGGCCTCAGGTTGTCCGTATTCACGGCCTTACCTGTTTTAGGGATAAACGTCACAAGTGACGTTTTCCACTCGGGAGGGAGTGGACGCCCGTCCCAGATCTGGTTGATGTATTCTAATAAATGGAGGTAGGCTGGGTCCGGTAGGTTCGCCAATAGGTTCACTGTTATGTGATCCCGTCCCGGAGCCGTACCCCGGCGCATTTTTGCTAAGGCCGCCTTAAGGTCGTGCAACTCAAAAGGGGCATCAAGTGTTTCATTAGGCCTGCCAGAGTATATGTACTCAGGCCCAGGCGGGTCCTCCGTACGACAGAGATATCTGTCGCACAGAGTGTCCGCAAGTTGCGCCGTCGTACCTTGATACCCTTGCAGAGCCCGCCGGAGCTGCTTTTGCGTCTCCCCTCTCGTTTGGGAGGGGTCGATTAGACTGCGAAAGAGACGCCACGTCCCCTTCGAGCTCATCTGATGAGCTGCAGCGTCGCAGCGTGCTATCCAATTCGAATCTGAGAGTTCGGCAGCATACGCTGCAGCCGGAGTCGCAGCGTGCTATCCAATTTGAATGTGAGAGTTCGGCAGCATACGCTGCAGCCTGCTCTGTGAGTTTGCCTATGCGGTCGCGTAATTTGCGATTAGTTTTCTGCTTTTTCCACCGTTTAGTTAAGCTCCGGCGCGCCTCCCACAAATGCAGGAGGTGGGTGTCCACTGCGGGGATCTCTTCGGTGGTTTGTAGTGTTGTGACGTGTTGTTTCTGAATGTTGTATATGTGGTTAGCCCACTCCGCGTATCCGCCGGAAAATAGTACGGGAGGGATAGTGTGATTTCGGAATTTGTGCCAATCGGTCAGCTTGGCCTGACCCCTTTTTTTGCGCGCTGCCTTCGCCATGAGTGTAATCCGGAGAAGGAGGTGATCGCTGCCTAGAGAATCTCCCAAGTTCTCCCAAGCAGCCGCTCTAGCATTTTTAACGAGAGAAAGGTCGGGACACGTGTCGCGGGTTACGGAATTCCCCACTCGGGTGGGATACGCCGGGTCCGTGAGCAACGTGAGGCTGAGGGCCGAGATGAGCTCCGCCAGCTTACGTCCTCTTGCCTGTTCGAAGTGGTAGCCCCAATGAAGGCTGGGAGCATTGAAGTCTCCAACGATCACTAGAGGCTCTTTGGCTGCCATTTTTATCGCGCGAAGGAAGATTTCATTAAACGTTACGCGCGGCTTATGCGGAGGGCAGTATATGTTGAGGATATGTATTGACGGGTCGCAGCGTCTGAGAGGCAGTACTCGGACCATTGTATATTCTTGCTCGGTACTCAAGTCTAAGTTGACCTGAACCACGGTGTAAGCTTTATTCACCAAGATGCACGTAGAGGCGCCCCCCTGAAAGGTGCTGTAGCCTGATAATTTAGCGTCTATGCCGGGCTCCTGCAGGGCAATGAGTGCCGGCATGTCTCCTAGGGACTGCAGGTAGAGCTGGAGGTGTGACCGTTTTTTCCAAGCTCTGAAACCCCTGCAGTTCCATTGGATGATCTGGAATTTTTCAAGGTTTTTATCATTCCTATTAGATCTGCTAGCCATCTTGTTCTATTTATTTACGGGCGAGCGGACTAGCTCTGACCGGGAGCCAGCGCAACCCCAGCGAGGGGCCGCACCGACCCACCAGCTGCAGAGCCTGAACCATGTTCCTCCGCTGCCTGGCGGGAGGCTGTCTTACGTTTGAGGTGAGGGGATTCGCAGCTAGTGGCGTTCTTAATTTGGGTGCTGACGCAGGGCTGCACGGCTTTAAGGACCGAGTCAGTGACCTGGGTCATAAGGTCGGGAAGTGCTTGCGTTAAAGCTACCTTGAACATGTCCTGGAAGGACTCGCGGACTGCTGACATGATTTGATTCGGGAGGGCCGCCACCTGCTCCTCCAGTTGCTCGGTTTGGCGCTGCAGTGCCTCTAGGCCGGCGACGCTACCAGCAGATCCAACTACCGTGTCCCCGCACTGCCGCAAGACGCTAGTGAGGCAAGATGTTACGGATGATCCGTCATCCTCGCCATCTGGCTCAGCTTCTTGCATTGGTTCGGATGACCCGGCCTGTTTGGCCTTTAATTCTTGAATTTTGCGCGCTAGAATTTGGTTTTGGCGCAAAAATTGGAGGCTATACAAAGTAGTATTATCGTAGCACTGCCTTTATGAAGGCTCCATTGACAAGTCCTCGATTCGAGGCTGGACGGTGGATTGAATGTTGCCATTGTTTTGAATGCTTAATCCTGGGTTGAATGTTACCGTTGTTTTGAACGATTAATCCTCGATGAAGGCGATCAACAACATCGGGCACTATCGCTGAGCTCTGCGGCCGGACTCACGGTCGTGCGCGAAGTGCCTTTAGGAATCACTCCATTCATACGTGACGTGGACCTCGCATGGCTGGACTGTGGATTGAGTGCTACCATTGTTTTGAACGCCTAATTGTCGAGGAAAGCAATCAACAACATCGGGCAGTCTCGCAGAGCTCAGTTGCCGAATTGACTGTCGTGCGCGAAGCGACTGCCATTGAAACCTGATCCATACTTTCGATTTGAGATTTGAGCGCGCGCGTTTCGAGCGCTAGCTGCTACGCGTTTCGCTTCTTGCGATGATCGGCGCAACGTTTCTTTTTGCTTCTAGTGCTCAACCGCGCGTCGTCTTGGTAATGAATTTGTTTTCTTTCTTTTATTGAAGCTGTTAGCCTCTAGGTGGCGGCATGTTTTGTGCGATGTCCATGGGCAGAAATGTATGCCAATCCTGGAGGTAAGGAAATACCGAGCTGATCCCTGGTGGAGGTGAAACAGGCTTCAAGCACTCAGCAAAGTGAAGTGGAAAGTGCATACTTTCTTTGGGATGAGGCGTACAACATACAAAATAGCATTTGTTCAAATAAATAAAGAGCAGAAAACAAGGAACCCAACCATATAATTCAGGATAAGGCGCACCTGCTGACAACGCGAAGCAAGTAGCGCTCCCCGCATACGGTTCGCGGTAAATATTATGTTGCGCAAGCTACAGCAGTGACGGCAGGACTGACATCGCTTGCCTTTCATATATAAAAGAACCAGCCTAGCAACTGAGTTCATTGTTGTTGCAGTGCCGCTATGAGTAGTGCACGCATAGTTAGGATTCCGGAGGAGCAGCGTGAATACGAGGAGCGGCAAAGGATAAAAGAATAGACAATACGACCGGAGTGCTCTCAAAATTACCATTACTCCCACTAATGTCGTTACTCTAAATTACCACTAGTAGCATTACTGTCAAGCAATATCTCGTTGCATACCGCCTTTAGAAAATGCGTGCTTTCAACATTACCCTTACTATGATTACTCTAAAGAAATAAAGCATTGCATACTGCCTTCAGCAGTTACAGGGGTGGTTTTGAAAACCTTTGATGGACATCCACTTCCGCAGGGCCGAGGGTGCGAGCCAGTTTTTTTTTTTCCTTTACAGCGAAGCTGCGTATGCGGACCCTGAGTCATCGTTGTCAGAGTTCGCTGAAGTAGCAATGGCTGGAGTGTCATCGTGTTCATCCGCAGCTGGTTCGTGGAGTGGTAGCGTCCCCCGGTGCTACCACGCGAACGTACTCGTGCCACTGCTCCCGCGTTCGTCGTCGTCGTCGTCTTCTTCCACAGGTGGCTGCGTTGCCGCTCTTCATTCGATCGTAGAATTTCACTGCTCTTCAGTCGTCGTAATGGGGAGGCCGCGTTTACGCCCCCCCCCCCCCCCAGTGCTTCTTCGCGGAATCATGTTTGACGAGAGCACGCGAAGGCGTGCACGCTACTACCGCCGAATCCGACGCTTGATAAGTTAACCTCGAGGGCATCTGGTAGAGCCAGTGCGCGTGAATCTTGGTGGTCTCCCGAATCCGGCCGCTGAAAGTGCCCTGCAGGTGCTTGCCGGGGTGGAGAAGCTTATGGAAGCTTTTTACGCGCTGTAAAGCTTTTGTTTGACACTTGTGCTGTTCACTCAGTGGAGGCCCACACACCAGCTTCGTGTTAGCGCCTTTATATTTTGGTCCACTCGATCTAGTGACTACATACTAGAACGGAACCCTGTAGTGGCTTCATGGATGAAATTTCTGAATGATTATCATTAGAATGCTGAACTTGTTTTCCCCGTCGCGCATCCCTCTTTCTATGTCATCATCCCTCATCAGACATTTATGTACCCGTTTCCCCTTCCTGTGCGCGGTTTAGCAGGCTAGAGCACGTTAGCTCAGGCCGACCTCTCTGCCTTCTTTCAATTTAATTATCTCTCTCTCTACCCTGGAGGCTTAGTGCGGCTGTCGACAACAACAAAAAATGATGGGTGACGTGAAAAATAGCTGGCCTACTGTGCTGGAGCTTACGCCACTACCAATTGCATAAGTGAATTTACGTACTGCCATTTACGTACATCAAATGACCGACGGTCAGCTAAGATTTAAATTGCGCATGTCGCCCGTTTAAAGCCTCTCGTCTTTTGACGGTCTATTTCGTTTGCCTGGAAGGCTTGTCCCGCGCGAAGGGAAATGTCCACTCATATCTGGGCAGTAAATAAATACTGGTAAGCTTAGTTTCAAGCCGGCACAAGAGAAAGGCATGGACGCACCGGACAAGCGCTAGTCACAGGCTAAGCCCACAGCAGAAGAACTGTGGGTTAAAAAAATTCGTTGCTGCGCTAGTTGGTTTACACTAATAAATGAATACTTACCATTCGTCATTTATTATCGTGAACCAACAAGCGCAGCAACAAATTTAGTTAATCTCATCTGAGTATGGGTGTGCGCTTCAAAAGATTGTGCTACATAAAAGAGGCTGGGGAAGCGGGAGCCGGCCTACGGCTGGCTAGCTGAAACTTCATGGGTTCTCGACTGTTCGTAGCCATCGCGAAGTAACTTTTCCGGACTACTTAAACACCTTCGTTGTCCGCAACGACATTCTAAAATGGTTATCAATTCTAATATGAAATATTTCAGTAGTTTCAGTGCACATTTTGTTTATTTATTTATTTATCTATTTTTTAAGAGCCCGCATCCCCGATATGAATTCATAGTAAGTGGGTTAGTAGTATAAACAGAAGGTAAAAGAAGTGTCCCATATCCGAATTACAGAAGCGAATGCAGTTTACAATGCAGGAACGAACATTTAGTTTTGAACACAGGGCTGACACAGATTTTCTGCTTCTTGGAAACAAATTACAGTAAAAGTACGCGGCAGTAGTACACAGAAGTAACGTCACGGCATGTTGTTCAACAGGATGCTTCTAAAAATAAAATTGATTCAATTTTCCCTTCAACCTTTCCGTCATTAATAATATGAAAATCTGGCCACTCGGTGTCAAACAACCGGAGGTTTAAGGTTACGATTTCATGAGGAGAACTATTCGTTTTTACTTATTGTTCCGTTTTATTGTTTTCCTGATATAATCGTCGCCATCAATTTCAAGAGTTATCGCATGGCACCGTTGTCATCAATACAGCTTCAAGATGTAAAATTACATAAAAATTTCAGCACCGTGAAAAAACTGTTCTCTTATGTTTCTTTTTTTCAGAACAACACGAAAAATTGAAGAAAATATTTTTCGCAGAGAGCTATGAAAAACCCTACACGTTTATTTCTCCAACACTGAAAAGAATCTATTTGTTACATTATTGCATCACAAAAAGCCCAGCAGAGTTTCCGGGTTCAAAATCTAAGGAGGATTTCACGTCAGGGCACTGATTTCAGATCAAAGTGTCAAGACCGACATTTGTATCAACCTGGGCCCATTTAATTTCCGCTTCACGCGTCCACGCTTTGCTCTGCACTAGATTAAGCCTTCTGGATGTCGACGTTCGAGTTCACGCACACAAGTTTTTGCGCGGGATCTCCTGGGAGCCTGTTGCGTAGCTTCGTGTGCAGATTTTGAAACTCGGACCTGTTTCTTTCACATGCCGCAGTAGAAGGGGGAGTCTGCAGTACGCGACGGTTGAGGGGGCTGAAGGGTTTGTTGAAGTAAAGTCGTTGCCCAACGTTGATGGATCCAGGTGCTTCGCAGACTCCCAAACTCGTTCTTATAACCAAACTTTTAGATAAGTGGAAAGTAGTCGCATCGCAGCAGAAGAATTCTTTGAGAACCAGTGTTATTTTCTGGGTTTTCTTTTTCAATTTTTTTCCGTATATGAAAAAAACTTTATTTCTTCCGTCGTTTCCAATGTTTTCCTAAACACTTACATCTGTAATACCTATCTCTCGGATGAAGCATAAGGGTTTGTTTTATGTAACTTTTTACGCCATTGAAATATACGTGAAGTTCAAGTGATTTACATGAAGAAAAATTTTTTTCTGTGCGAGCACGCCTCCACAAGTAAAATATTATTTAGCGTTTTTCCATGGTGATAGACAGTCCACTGTCCTCCATCGAACATTGCTTCTCGTTACCGCCTTCGGTACCTCCATGACCAGAATGGTAAAATGCGATCATGCATTGCGAAGGCACGTACATGAATTTCCGTTTTGTCATTTCACCTATTCGCCGTTGTTCTCTTGAATGTACCTATAGTTCAAATATAGTACCTATCGCCCATATATATATATATATATATATATATATATATATATATATATATATATATATATATATATATATATATATATATATATCAGGGGCGTAGCCAGGGAGAGGGCGCGCCAGGGGCATATGGGGCTTCAGACCCGCCCAAAGCTTCATTGACTTTTCTAAAGTCGTACATCAGACATGCAACGACACAAGGCAAATCCATACGCTATCAGAGAAGTTGGCTAAGTACGCAGCGAGGTCCGATGAGACGAAGCGTTGTGATGGTTCATATTTGCCATCATGTCAAAGAGAAAACAATAACAACACCTTTTTCACGTGCGCCAAAGCATCCATGTGATGGCATTAAAACTAGCAAAGGTAACTGCGTTCTTATTTATTTTTTATACTAAGAAGTTTATTCGTGAGGGCACATTGAGCCTCTCCAATTTTTTGTATTTACTACCCGTGGGCTATCAGAGCCAGCCAGAGGTGCTGCGTTTTTCACGTGTTGCCCTGACAACCTCACGGCGCACTACGGTGCGCGTTCCTTTTTCTCTGGCCGAGCGGATTTTGGCCTCGGAGAGTTTTGGACGCTTTCTGGCTAGCAGACGAGAAAACGAAGCAATGGTATCTCGCCGTCACCATTGTGGCGACTCTACCGGATGCAACGCGTTCGCTTGAGGGCATCACCATCGTTTCGATGTTATCGCAACGTCTAGGGAAAGTCTTATCTCGCCAGTGTAGGATAGCGAGCAGCATGCATATGGTTCGCTGTGGACCAAGCGTCTCACGTTTTCTTGGATATTCCTTAGGTAGCTACACTAGGTGCCCCGAGTAGGAATTTCATTGTGTCCAAGATACTTTCCTTTCCGTTTCTTCAGTTCGGTCCCCCCCTCCCCCCCCCACACACTTACCCAAAAAGACATTCTTGCGGCGCAGCCAATTGTCGCATGCTGAAAGTTCGATTTTGTTACTACTTTTGCGAAAAGTAATATGCCATGGGACTCTTCACTTGCGGATACTCTTACTATATTATTGGGATGTAGCAATTAGATGGACTCCCAAGGCGCATTCCTGTCGTCGGTGTCATGTTCCGTATGAAGTCCAAGGGCGATAACATCGTCAGCGTGCGCCGCATGCTGTTTGTGCGAGTGAAAGCGTTGATGGTGGGTCAGTCTTGTGTGCGCAATGGAGAAAAGCGGAAAGGAAGCGCGACGCCTTCCGCCGTGCGCGATGCATCTGGGGAGTGGAGGGAGGGGGGTGCGGGCCTTAGGATTCTGTGATCTGTGAACCTGTGATTGCGCTACATGTTTATTTGCCTTCTTTGACGTATTATACAGGGTGTTCTAGTTAATTTTAGCAAGAGTTTAAAAATATGCCGATGCACTCTAAGACGACGCGACCAAATGCATGTTGCTCAGTTTCGTATGCATTGTGTTGCTATCCATGTATTTTGTTAATTTGATAATTAGTCAAGATTAATTAAATAACTTCTGAAGCATTGAAGCTAGGAAAGAATACCAATTAGAAAGTTTCCGAGCGGTTTGCGAAACGTCCGAGTAAACAGTTTCTGTCTTTCTATCTATTAAGTATTAGTGTTCTTCAGCTCACTGCGGATTCCTGAGAAGTATAAAAAACACAACGTGACATGCCCGCTTGCGTGTCGTGATTGCACTGCTCCCAAGCTTTCCGCGCACAAAGAGCCACAGGCGCACTAGCTGTCACTTAAAAAGCGACAGAGCAGCGACACAAGCTTTGGCTGTTCGATTTAAGCTAGCAACCATTATCTCCTGCGCTTTGTAAAGCGACTGACGGAAGTGGTTGTAGTGGTAGGTGGTAATTCCAGACAGCGATAAACAGCCTATTGTGCATAGGCTGCTAAAGCGCCAGCAATTCCGTGATGCCTTTATCCAATGAGGAAAAAGCAAACATAATCCTTGGCCTCGTAGCTGCACACAGACAGAGACGGCAAGTTGCAAGAATATTTCGAAGCTGATATCCGGGTACGCGACTGAGTCCGATGACAATATTCAACACCTAGGAATCGCTGAAGCAAAGCGGCAGTTTCACAAGAAGGAGGCAGAGAGCTTCAGTCATAAATAACGAGGTTCGCTCCAATGTTTTGCCTTTCATGGCGCCTAATCCATTGGCGCACAGCGTGAACGCACAGCACGGTAGGTCCAACTCAACTGCCGGAATGATTTTTAAAACAGCTGCACTTCACCCTTACCACCTGCAGTTGCATGAGTGCCTCGAATCAAGGCATTTTCAAAAGAGACTCGACTTTGCGAATTGGATTTTGATTAAGGCGGAGCAGGATTCGGACTTTCTAACCAAGGTATCCGGACTGACGAGATGTACTTTCCTGAACTTTCCTGAACTTGCCAAGTAAATATCCACAACACCCACTCTAGATGTGAGCAAAACCCTCACTGGCTAGGAAGATCCAGCCACCAATGTCAGTGGTCTTTTAACGTTTCGTGCGGAATATATGATAACACAGTCATTGGCCCGGTGTTTTTAACAACACTCTGACCGGCAAGAGGTATGTGCTGTCATACACAATACAATACAATACGATATATCATATAAACTTCTGCTGTAACATGCCACTAGCCCTGCTTGACGCAATGTGGCGTCAGCACGACGGTGCCCCAGTCCACAGCTGCAGTCAAGCACGAGCAGACTTGATGTTACTTTCCCAGGGCAATGGACAATGTGAAATGTGTCTGTGCTGTGGCCGGCAATGTGACCCGACCTCAACCCTCTTGACTTTTTCTTCTGTGTTTATATTAAGGATCACGTATACACGACAGAAACGACGACTCCAGAATAGTTACAGCAGAAGATAATTGAAGTCTGCCACAGCATTTCACCGACGGTGCTCAACGCAGCGAAAGCAAGCCTTCTCAGAAGATCCCAGTGCTGTATCGCTCCAGAAGGTGACCTCTTCGAGCGTTTGCTGTGAAAGCCCATAAAAAATAAGCGTAAATTCATTGAAAGATTGCGTCTACTCATTAATGATACTCTTATTCCACCATTTTCAGCCTTCTTAAAACTCAGTTTTTTTTAATTAAGGAGGTTCAATTTGCTTACAACTATCGCGAAATGACGGACCTGTTGCTTTCGGCAGCACAAGCGATAACCGCTGCCTTTGCTTATCGCTATAACGAACTTTTGCGAGGGGAGCACATCGTTGGTGTAAACGGCACAGCCGACGCCTACGTGATTTCCCGGTCTCGCCTTTTAAGTGGTAGCGCGCCTTTGGCCGTTTGTGCTCGGAACGTTGGGGAGCAGTGCAATCACGACGCGCAAGCGGGCACGTCACTAGTTTTGTAGTTCGCTGGCAGCATCAATAGACTGAAATACACTAATATATATATATATATATATATATATATATATATATATATATATATATATATATATATATATATATATATAAAATGAGCTGAAACGCCCTGTATATAGTGAGTTTTGCTTAGATACGTAGATTTATTGGTTGCTTATACGCATATTTAAATATCTTGTTGCGAGGTGTTGTGGATACATGCAGTGAACTTTGTTTCCAGAGAGACTTTTCTTGCTTTTTGTCAATATTTATCTTCGCATTTGTGTAATTTACTGCGCTGCGAATTTCTAATGTATATTTTGCGGAACTGCTGCTTTCTATATGTGACCTCTGTTGCAACTACGACTTCGGTGCAATTACAATACGCAGCCGGTGACAGCTGCTCCTGCGCAGTACATTGGAACGAATCACAGCGTCACTGAGATTTTTTCCCTGGCCGTTGCATAAGTACAAAAATGTAAACAAGGATTTCGAGTGACAAAGTTTCATTAACATATTTTTCCTGAACTTGTTCATTTCCCGGCCTTTACATTTATCATACCAGCGGCATGCACTCCTTTGCTGGTTTCGCACTGATTTAGTACTAAAGTTCGTGTCATATTTTCTTTCTTAATAGATAGACAAACATCATAGAAGCATTGATATCAGTTATTTTTGGCACAATTTTTAGGACATAAGAATGTATTCTTTTATGAAACAATACATATTTTAGTTGCGTTGACAGTGCGTACCGTTTAGGAATTTGTTTGCTGCATCTTTGGCAATGGCAATGTAGTTAGTATTCATGTATTCCATCCCTGGACAAATTCTGCGGGGAGGCCAAGTTCCTACGTGAGCCCCACCCGGGAACGAAATTTCGGGTTACGCCACTTATATATATATATATATATATATATATATATATATATATATATATATATATATATATATATATATATATATATATATATATATATATATATATATATATATATGCATGTGTGCGTGCGTGCATGCGCGTGTGCTAGACACACACACGGGCGCACAACCGTTCGTGTTTTGCAGTGTTTAGCCAATACCATGTGCTTGTTAGCAATTACATCACTGAACGGTGCGCAGGAACGTACGCAGGCCCTGCAGTGGGCGTATGGAGACTGATGATGATGACGATGATGATGACTACGCAGGAACGTGACAAGCATTTGAGCAAGCAACCGAGGCTAGCGTCACCTATCTATGACAAAACTTAATGACAACTTCATTTTCCCTTGAATGTCACCAACGTTTCTATTCTTCCGGTTTCTATGATGTGTTCATCGTCCTCACGTGGAAGTTTCTGAATATGAGAGAATACAGAGTAAGATATAACACACGTTTGCCTTAAACATTCGACTCCATTACAACTATGAAATCATTTTGTACTAGTTCTGTCAAGCATGTACATCCTTTCCGCGCTCTATTTTAAATGTTCTTTATTGTTGCTGTATACCACCGTTGCATTCTCAAATAGTTTTTCCTATGTGTGATGAAGAAACTGTCAACAAAAACATAATTTTTCTGCCACCTCTAATAATGGTAAAACACCTATAATAACAAGGCTTGTTTCGGCTTGAATCTTGAAACAACCAAGCAAGACTGCAATAATTTGAATAAGCTTATTCGAGTAGTCGTATGCTTTTATTCCCGATTAAGTGAAATAAACAGAAAGAAAGAAAGTCAAACATTCTGTTTTTCTCTATGGAGCAAGTAGTTCAAGTTAGCCAATAGCAATATCGCCGAAGGTGACTCAGGACGTTTGAAACGTTTGTAAACGTTGCGGACGGCTAATCTGATAATTTTTTACAACTTTTCTGCGTTTGCCTGAGTAAGAGTATCCTATGCATGCAGCACTGCTGTATTCCAAAGACGCTCCGATAAAACTGTTGTGTGTCGTCAATCTGAGAGATTTGAACAATTGTACCCAATGTATGTTTCAAGATACCTAATTTTTTTGTTTTTGGAGCTGTAGAGCATATGTTATTTTTAATGGTCAACCATTTCAGACTAGTAGGTAATGCCAGCGCTAAATATTTGCATTCATCAACCTCTTCAAGGAGGTTATCTTTAGTATGGTAGGCAAAGGGAAGTTTGTTGTGTTTATGAGTGAAGCACACTGTGCGGTGTTTTCGGATTGTTAATTACCATGTACCATTTAGCGTTACAATCTGCTATATATTTAAAGAGTTACTCCAAGGTATTTGGCCAGAGGCAGAATTTACAAGGGTGAATAGCATGCAGTGATCTGCTAATAAGGTCAAAGATGCAAATGACTCCGCCACGTCCACAAAACCCGCTGTGGTTAATTAGTGGCTATGGTGTTGGTCTGCAAACCAGGACGTCGTGGGATCGAATCCCGGCCATGGCGGCCGAATTTCCACGGGGCCGATATGCGGAAACACCCGTATAAATTAGGTTTAAGTGCATTATAAAGCACCCCAGATGGTCCAAATTATTCCGGACCCTCCCACTACGGTGTGCTTCATAATCAAATGGTGGTTTTGGCATCTAAACCCCGATAATTTTTAGTGTCTACAATGTCATTATTAATAATAATAAACAAGAATTGTACCCAAGCATACCCTGACGGAACGCGCGAGCATACGTCTTAAACCCGCGAGCAGGATCCGTCAACGGTAACATACTGATTACAATTCGATAAATATGCTTTAACGCAGTGAATAGTACACGAGGACGCACAAATTTCTTTCATTTTTAATATTAACTTTCAATACACAACCCTATAAGATTCCTTCGAGAAGTCTGGTATTATAAAATCAATGTGGCCAACTTTCTAAAGAACCTTGGAAAACTCATGAAATGTTGTGATCAGTTGAGTTACTGTGGAGTATCTATGCCGGAAGCCGTGTTCTGCATCAGTTATGCTTTTTTTTCGCTATAGTGAGTCATTGATGTATTTTGCTAATATTCCATATTATTGTATACATTTATATATAATACATTTATATAATATTTACATTTATCATACCCGCGGCACGCACTGCTTTGCTGGTTTCGCACTGATTTAGTACTAAAGTTCGTGTTATATTTCCTTTCTTAATAAATAGACAAACAGCGTGGAAGCATTGATATCAGTTATTTTTGGCACAATTTTTAGGGCATAAGAATGTATTCTTTTATGAAATAATACATATCTTACTTGCCTTGACAGTGCGTAGCGTTCAATAAATAATTATACCATATTAACTCCGGTGCAACCCATGCTCCTCCGGTGCAGCCCCATGCTCATGCGCAAAAAGAAGAGAATGGAAGTCGCGCGATTGGCTGCGCCAGTAGTGACGTCGTTGCTCTCCGTCGCAGCTGAGCGCTCGCGCAGCTGTTTCTCTCCTGATCCGAAATGGGTAGGCGACACGTCATGCGTACTCCTGGGGACCAGGCAGCTTGCGATCAGCAACTCTGCGAGCAGAACCGGGAACGCGCTCGTGCTGCCGCCCTGGCACAAGAACAGGCTCGTGCAGGCGACCGAAATCAGCAACTGCGTGACGGAGTGTCAGCAGCCTAACAATTCGTCATTTAATGAACCGTCGGGATTAATACGGTGATAAACAGCGGGGCCGCACCATTCGGCTTCGGTGGTTAACCATCTACACGACATGCTTGGGCAGTGATTTTTTCCTTCATTCCCGCTTCCAGACATATTCGTCGATGGGCTTGGTGGATATCTGGCCCAAACGCCCACTGGAGCGGCAACAAACTCCTCCCGGGCAAGCGAGCGCGTTGAGACGCTTTGCGCATTTTTATTTGGCCTTTCCGAAGCGCAGATTGAACGCAGGTGAGAACTTGCGCGGATGAGGAAAGCATGGAAAGGTGCGTTTCACTAAAGGGGTTCTAGTACTTTTGCACTCCCAGTGTTTCGTGAGTCTGCAGAAATTTATTTTCATTTCTACTAGAAAAATGCCGATACCTGTTTCTCTCACGCGTGCTTCAGAGGCATGGAGATAAAAATTATGTGCGCGGTGTCGACTTGCATTTCATTGTTAGTTGAGTCTTCGCAAATTGCTTGGACTCAAGGAAGTTTGGGCAACAATTTACAGAGGTAAGCTGAAAAGCCATGAAGGTTATAGACAGTAGTATCGTCGTAGCACGGCCCCTACGATGGCTCCAATGACATTCAGGACATCGATGCGGTGATGGTTGTCTGAATGTTACTGTTGTTTTGAACGCTTAATCGTCGAGGAAGGCAATGAACGACATCGGGCTCGCAGAGCTCAGCGGCTGCACTGATTGTTCTGCGCGAAGTGGCTGCAACCTTTCCTTTTACATAGCGAGAATCTCAAGAGTAAATATTGCCGTAAATTATACCAGAAATTTTAGGTATCTTAAGGCGTAATGGGCTCGTCCTTTATCTGAAAACATAAAGATGGACTTCACGCCAAGTGGGAGAACTTAAAAACGCGCTTGATGCTCCGATGCATCGCACTCACGAGGCCTACCACCGGAAGTCTGTTGGGGCCGCGCTGTCGCTGCTGTTATCGCGCCAATCAAACCGTCTAAAAGATTGGAGGTTATACACAGCAGTATCCTCGCAGCACTGCCTCTAAGATTGCCTCCTTTGACAAGTCCATGATTCGAGGCTGGACGGTGGATAGAATGTTGCCGTTGTTTTGAATGGTTACTCGTGGGTTGAATGTTACCGTTTATTGGAACGCTTAATCGTTGAGGAAGGCGATCAGCAACTGTAGGCGCTATCGCTGAGCTCAGCGGCGGAACTGACGGTCGTGCGGGAAGTGCCTTTAAGAATGGCTCCATTCACATGTGACGTGGAATTGGCGTGGCTGGACTGCAGATTGAGTGTTACCGTTGTTTTGGGCGCTTAATTGCCGAAGAAAGCAATCAACAACATCGGGCGCTCTTGTCGACCTCAGCGGCCGAACTTACTGTCGCGGGCGAAGTGGCTGCCATTGAATCATGATGCGTACTTTCGATTTCATATGTGGGCGCGCGCGTATTGAGTGTAAGCTGCTACGCGTTAGGCTGGTTGCGATGATTGGCGCGAAATTTCTTTTTGCTTCTGCGGCTCACCCGCGCGTTGTCGTGGTAATGATTTCTTTTGTTTACTATTTTTTACAATGAAGCTGTTAGATTCTGGTTGGTCGGCATTTTTCGTTTTGATGTGCGTGGGCAGAAATATTGGCCAATCCCGGAGGCAATGAAATACTGGGCCGATCCCTGGCGGAGACCAAGCAAGCTTCAAACACTCATGCAAAATGAAGTGGAAAATGCATACATTCTTTGTTATCGCACGTACAAAATACAAAACAGCATTAGTTTCAATAATAAAGAGCCCGAAACAAGCAGCCCAAGCACATAATTGAGGATAAGGCGCTCCTGTTGACAACGCGAAGCAAGTAGCACTCGCCGCATACGGTTCGCGGTAAATATTATGTCGCGCAAGCTGCAGCCGCGACAGCAGCTTGTGATGTGGGGAATGAAGTCACTAGCCTTTTATATATTAATGAACCAGCCTAGCAGCTGAGTTCATTGTTGTTGCAGTACCACTAAGAGTAGTGCACGCATAGTTAGGATCCACGAGGAGCTGCGTGAATACGAGGAGCGGCAAAGCGAAAACAGAAAAGCAATACGACCGTTGTTTTCTCAAAGTTAACACTACTCCCATAAATGTCGTTGCTCTAAATTACCATTTAAGCATTGCTCAAAAGCAATATATCATTGCAAACCTCCTTACGCAAATTATTGCTTTCAACATTACCATTACTATGATTACTCTAAAGAAATTAAGCATTGTATACTCCCTTCAGCAGTTATTATGGTGATTTTGAGCACCTTCGATGGACATCCGCTTTCGTAGGGCCGAGGTGGCGAGCAAATGATTTTTTTTACTTCACATCGAAGCTGTTTATGCGCGCCCTGTGTCATCGTTGTCAGAGTTCGCTAACATAGCAATGGCTTGAGTGCCATCGTCTTCTTCCACAGCGGGTTCGTGGAGCGAGAACGTACTCGTTACACTGCTACAGCGTTCGTCGTCGTCGTCGTCTTATTCCACAGATGGCTGCGTTACCGCACTTCACTCGACTGTAGAGAGAGAGAGAGAGAGAAAGAGAGCGAGAGAATCCACTTTATTCAAGAACCCCGTTCCGGGTTCGTCAGCTTTGTTCTAGTTGTCTGCCAAGCCGAGAGTCGTGATGAGCTCGATCATGACACGTACGTAGTCGGAGGAGGACTCCGCAAGTCACCCCTCAAGTGTCGTAGATCTACTGGTGGGTAAGAGTTTGGCAAGGCTAGCCTGAATAGCGAGACGGCTCCCGGACAATCCCACCGAATGTGAGCATTATCCGGGAAGCCGCCACGTGCCATGCAAGCAGGTTTAGCAGGCAAACCTTGTATGTAGTGTTGGAAGTGTGGGGACAAGAGAGTGTGCGTCTGTTCACGCCTCTTCGATTTATGTGTGTGTCCGCTTGTGGATACTTCATGGAGTTGTTTCGTAAATCCTCAAGTTTCTCGCCCCTTTTCGCCCGCGCGAAGGCATATTGCTCATTCAGACGCAGTGGGTCCGGCCACCATAGAGGAGGGCCCGGGAGATTTGCGTGGGATTTGGCATGGTGCCACTTCGTTCCCTCTGATCCCTGTATGACTCGGAATCCACTGAATCCGCACTATAATGTTAGGGCGTGCGTTGAGGTGCGTTGTTAATGCTGAGTGTAGCGCCTCGCAAACGTTTCTGGCTGCGAGTGCCATGCATGCAGCCTGGCTATACGTTCTAATGAGCAGATTTCGTTGGTGTGGATTTGGCATGGTTGCAGCTTCCACGACAGCTGTTAGTTTCGCTTGATGTTGTGACGTAATATTGCAGTGTAGGCCCCATGATAAAGGTGTAGAGTCGGTTGCCACCCCTGTGCAGAAGCCTTGATTACTTGGAGAGGCGTCCGTGTATAGGATCCAGTCTTCGGTGTCGTCCTTGAGGTGTAGTGCTCGACTTTGTCGTGTTTCTGGTTGTGTGTCTGCCCCCATATTTCGAGGTATTGGGCCGACGGTAAAACGGTCTAGCGTATCCTAAGGGGGATGTTGTTGTTCCCTGTCTGGGCATTGTGGGACATCGTAGCCTAGATCACGCATAAATGCCCGTCCCTGTCTAGATAGCTTCAGGCGACTAAAATGTGCCTCTTGGTGGAGTTGTTTCGGCTCATCCAGTTTAGGCAGCACTGCCCTCTCATCGACTCGGTTCGACCGCGAATATGCAGGGGTGCCTACAATAACTCTCGTTATCTGCCGGAGCATGGTTTCAAGTTTGCCTTTTTGTGTATTGGTGACTTGTAAGTATGGATATTGGTACATTATTTGTGGTAGAGCCAGGGCATTGGTGAGTTTTCTGAGTTGGTGCTCTTTGATACCTCTCACCCTTTGTGTTGTTCTTGAAAGTAGCCTCTTCACTTCATGGTGCTGCCGAATTGTTTGCCGCACCCAAAGGTCCGCCTTACCGATGTCCTGCAGCCAAAAGCCCAGCACCTTGATATGCGTTTTTCTCGGGACAATATCTTGGTTCACTTGTAGTGTTATTAGATCGCGTTCTTCTTCTGCCTGCCGTTCTCTTTGGTTGGTTACCACTAGGTACTGTCCTGTTACTGTCCTGTCCTTTGGTTGGTTACCACTAGGCACTATGTACTGTGGCCCTGTCCAGTACCACTTGGCACTGGACAGGCCGAGGCCCCTTTCTTGAAGGTATAGCACCGTGACATTAATACCTGTTTGCAGTGTCTCTTGAATTTCAGCTGGAGATCCTCTGCTGGCCCAGAGCGTAATATCGTCCGAATAAATTGTAAAGTGAAGGTCTTGTACACGCCTCAAGAGATTTGGCCGCTTGCTTAATGCTAGCGAGAATAGTGTGGGTGAAAGAATCGACCCTTGCGGTACACCTCTTGTCAGGTACCTTTTTTCGGACTCTTCTTCGTTTACCTTCACGGTAACTGTGCGGTTTGTAAGAAACCCTTTTACGTAGTTGTAAAGCTTTTGACCTGGTTGCATAGTTTGCTGTCCTTCGAGTACCGCTTGGTGGGTAACGTTATTAAATGCTCCTTTGATATCCAACCCCACTACGACTCTGAGTTGGCTGCTGCTCTGTGCTCTGTATATTTCTTGTATGGCAAGCATCGCATCGTGTGTGCACTTGTGCTTTCGAAACCAATGACTCGAGGATATACAGAAGTGCAACGTGCCTGCTGCCATAGGAGTCGTGTTAGGGCCATTCGTTCCATGATCTTTCCCGGACATGATGTTAAAGAAATGGGTCGCAGGTGACCAATGGCGCGTGGGGTCTTATTGGGCTTTGGTATTGGGATCACAGTAGCCATTTTTCAGGTCTCCGGTATGTCACCGCTTTCCCAAGCTTGGTTTATGATAGACAGGAGCTGTTCCACTTGTATGTCTGGCATATTGCGTAGTATATTGTTTGTGATGCCGTCCGGTCCAGGTGCCTTGATTCGACTGTAGAATTTCACTGCTCTTCTGTCGTCGTAATGGGGAGGCTGCGTTTACAGGGTTAGGAAACATTGTTTAAGGGGGTATGAGCCATTCATTGTCTTACGGGACGGACAGAATTAATTTTGGAGTACAAGGTTCTGATTGTGAAATGTAAACGCCGTCATCTGCAGTCAACTAAAGAACAAGTAATGAAAGATTCAACGTGCTCAGGCAAAACACTGCAAGTCGCACCAAGAAATGCAGACAAAAGAGACGAGAACTCAAGATCTAGCGGTGGAAATGACAACACAAGACCAAGCAAATACAGCATTACGCACAAGAGAGAGAGAGCAAGCGCAGAAAATGAATACAAAAGCCGTCAGATGGTTTTCATTTGAAACCAAACTTTGCTCTCATTACTGGTGCGCAAAAATGTGGCGAAGCAACTTGAATACGAAAAAAACGCACGGCAAGACAGACACATTCCCAACGCGCAAAAATAAGAGCAAACGCTGAGAGAGCCACCAGGAAATCTCTCCTAAGACATGGTCCACACGTGAAGCACGCAAAATGGAACATGATGTGAGAGAATGGTGAAACAAAAGATTTACTATATAGACTGCTTGCGAAGTTTTACCTACGTGGTATAACACTCGGTGTACCTAACACAGCTTCGCTGTTCGACAATCTTCATGGACTGGAGGGGGCGGCGATTTTCCAATTTAGTAAACTAAGTAAATATAGCGCCCAACAACACGCAAAATTGCGGCGCGACTGGCCGCTTGAGGCACTTTGCGTGTATTCGCGGGTTTCTTTACCTCTCGGAAAAACATGTTTATGTAGCAAGTATTGAGCAACAAAAAGCTCTATGGGGAGTTTTCTTGTTCATCAATGATTCCCTATTGACACTTTTCATCCAGCTATGATATGGGAGAAGTTAATTAAGTATTTTTGACTAAATTTGTATTTAGGCAGAATGAAAAAATGATAATAAGAGAATCTCCAAGCGAAGGCACACATTACCTTGCTTCTGTCAACCAACGTGGCATTTGCATATTTTTAATGTTTGGCTCAAATTATGTGGGATACCCTGTATAACGAGGCAATTAGTTTATGTGTAACTGGGTTTTTCGGTTCGTCAAATAGAAAAATGTTATAGACTCCGTGCAGACTTGGACATTTCCGTGAAAACATGCCGAATATGCCGTGTTCAGTCCTTTGTACACTTTATTAGGCACTGGTGTTGTCCGGCCAATGGGACTCTAGATATTCATACGGCTTGCTTTGGAATAAACTTTTTTGTTAAGAGCTGATAACCGTCACCACTCCAAGGCGCCATAGAGAATGTTCTTCTGTGGTGGTGGTGCGGCGGAGTATGGAGAAACACATGAGGTCTCTGGAGCTATAAAGGCGGGCCATCTTCACAGGCGGCGTCAAGTACCACTAGCTTCACGTGATTGCTATCACTGTCATTAGTTCAACCTTCCAGCGAAGCGATAATTCCATAAATAACTGCACTGATATGAACTTCTATTCTGAATGTACGACGAAGCTGCCGCTGCTTTTTAGAATACACTTTACGAGTTTTACGAGCGATTCTTTGTAAAGGGGGATAAACCTATTTTTTCCCCATTACCTGACTGATAAACTAGCACAGAACATGTGAGTGGAGGTCAAACACATTCAACCCGTTGAGAATCTTATGCGACGGGTGTCATGTTATTAAGCAGCCCGCAAATAGGGCAAGCATAGCCTACCGCCCTATGCTCCACGTCTATGGAAGCATTGACAGCGCAATACCACGAAACACGAAGGTCATCTCGTGATTTCCGTCCAGATCACAGTTCGAGTTAGATAACCAAGATAAATATTATATGACAACGACGAATGGGCCGGAGGTTGTCTTCTAGACATACAGATACCTTCGCATCCAACAAACTGATCGCTTTTTGTCACTATTTCACTGGAGCTGGATAAACGAACCATTGTGATGTGCTACAGTGGCGATGTATGGTACGTAGCAGCATATCGAAAGATATGGTGCCATTGGAAATTGCACACGGCACCATGTGACGTCTTAGAATTCTCTGCATACGAACTATTGATTCTTGGCAATAAAACGAGTCCCCTTTCGGTTACCGGACCGCTGTCGCTGGTATATGCGTAAATTCACAAGCGAAGTCCGTAGTGTTTCTCTGCGGCGCTTCTTCATTCTCCGACAGCGGCCTCCCAGAGTCATCAACAGAGATCGTGGGCAGCAGTTCTGAGCAGACGTTGTCGAAGAAATAGTTAGCTCGTCTATATGCTTCAAATTAACGTCATTTCACCTCGCATCATGCACAAACGAATGACCATATGGAACGCACCACCAAATACATCTCTTATTAACGTGCTGCTGCCTATCTATGCCGCGTCTGATTATAAAAACTGGGACAGCGTGCTACATCTATATATGTACGCATTAAATAACTCATAGCATGAAACGAAGATCTACAGACCCTTTTTACTTCATTATGCTCGTCCATCTCGTTATGCACAGGACAGTTGTCTTCGTGTCTTTAAGGCACGTTGCTCTTTGGATATCCGAGACCGTCTCACTTGCCGAAGAGACCGAATGATTTGCTTCTTTGCAAAATCATGTTTCACGAGAACGCTCGCAGGCACGCACGCTACTACCCCCGAATCCGACACTTGATAAGTTACCCTGGATGGCCCCTGGTAGAGTCAATGAGAGTGAATCTCGACGGTCTCCAGAATCCGGCCGCTGAAAGTGCCCTGCATGTGCTCGCCGGGCTGGAGACGCTTATCGAAGCTCTCGACGTGTTAAAGCTTTTGTTTGACGCTTGTGCTGCTCACGCAGTGGAGGCTCACACACCAGCTTTGTGTTAGCGCCTTAATCTTTACGTTCACTTGCACTAGTGACTACAGACTAGATACGGAACCCTGGAGTGGCTTCATGGATGAAAGTTCTGAATGATTATCATCAGAATTCTGACCTTGTTTTCACAGTGGCGCATCCCTCTTTCTATGACATCATCCCTCATCACACATATATATCCCCGTTTCCCCTCCCTGTGAGCAGATTAGCAGGCGAGAGCGCGTTAGCTCAGGCTGACCTCTCTGCCTTCTTTCCAATAAATTATCTCTCTCTCTACCCCGGAGGCTTAGTGCGGCTGTGGACAACAACAAGAAATGATGGGTGAGATGAAAAATAGCTGGCCTACTGTGTTGGAACCTACGCTACTACCGATTGCATAAGCGAATTTACTTATTACAGAACGCCTCACATCAAATGACCGACGGTCAGCTAAGATTGAAATTGCGCATGTCGCCCGTTTAGAGCCTCTCGTCTTTTGACGGTCTATTTGCTTTGCCTGGAAGGCTTGTCCCGCGCGAAGGGAAATGTGCACTTTTATCTGGGCAGTAAATAAATACTGGTAAGCGCAGTTTCAAGCCGGCACAAGAGAAAGACATGGACGCACAGAACAAGCGCTAGTCACACGCTAGCCCACAGCAGAAGAAATGTGGGTTAACAAAATTCTTTGCTGCGCTAGTTGGTTCACTAATAAATGAATACTTACCAGTAGTCATAGCCCAGCAACAAATTTTGTTAATCTTATCTGAGTATTGGTGTGCGCTTCAAAAGAATGTGCCACATGCATGACGGCCGGAGAAGCGGGAGCGGACCTAAAGCTGGCTAGCGGAAACTTCATGGGCACTCGGTTGTTCATAGCCATCTCGACTAACTTTTCCTGACAATATACACTCCGTCCTTGTCCGTAACAACATTCTAAAATGATTATCAATTCTGTAATGAAATAATATTTTGGCTTTCAGTAGCTGATCGGTGCACATTTTATTTATTTATCTATTCTTGAAGAGCCTGCATTGCCGATATGAAATTATAGTTTGTGGGTTAGTAGTATAAAGAGAATGTAACAAAAAAGACTCCGTATCCGAATTACAGAAGCGAATGCAGTTTACACTGCAGGAACAAACTTTTAGCATTGAACACCGGGCTGCCACATATTTTCTGCCTCTTGTAAACAAATTACAGTAAAAGTACGCGGCAGCAGTATGCAGAAGTGATGTTACGGCGTTTTGTTCAACACCATGCATCCAAAGACAAAATTGATTCAATTTTCACATCAACCTTTCCTTCGTTAATAATATGAAAATGTGGCCACTCGGTGTCAAACAGCCGGAGGTTTAAGGGTACGAGTTCATGAGGAGAACTATTCGTTTTTACTTATTGTTGCGTTTTATCGTTGTCCTGAAATAATAATCGCCATCACTTTCAACAGTCATCGCAAAACCCCGTTGTAATCAATACAGCTTAGAGATGTAAAATTACATAAATATTTCAGCGGCGTGAAAAGAAGCCGTTTTCTTTCGTTTATTTTTCAGAAAAACACGAAAAATTGAAGAACGGATTTCGCGCAGGCGGGTATGAAAAACCCTACGCGTTTGTTTCTCCAACAATGAAAACAATATATTTGTTACACTATTGCATCACAAAAAGCACAGCAGAGTTTAAGGACGATTTCACGTCAGGGTACTGATTTAGCATCAAAGTGTCAAGACCGACATTTCTATTAGTCTGTGTCCGATTAATTTCGTCATGACGCGTCAACGCTTCGCTGTGCACTGGATGAAGCCTTCCGGACATTGAGGTTCGAGTGAAAGTACACAAGTTTTTGCACGGGATCCCCTGGGAGCCTGTTGCGTAGCTTCGTGTGCACATTTTGAAACTCGGACCTGTTTCTTTCACATGCCGCAGTAGCAGGGGGAGCCCGCAGTACGCGACGGGCGACGGGGCTCAAGGGTTTGTTGAAGCAAAGTCCTTGCCCCCACGTTGATGGATTGTTGCGTTTCGCCTGCGACACGTGGTTTTGCCGGCGCGACTGCGGCGGGGCGGCAGACATTTTGGCCCGATCGTCGTCGCCGCAACACTCATCGGCAGGTGTTTCCAGGCGCGACTGCGGCGATGCGACCGCAAAGGATCACCCTCTCATTCCAGTCATTGTGCCCTAAACAGGCGATGCCAAAGCAGGGATCATCCTCTCATTCCAGTCATTGTGCCCGAAACAGGCGATGCCAAAGCAGGGATCATCCTCTCATTCCAGTCATTGTGCCCGAAACAGGCGATGCCAAAGCAGGGATCATCCTCTCATTCCAGTCATTGTGCCCGAAACAGGCGATGCCAAAGCAGGGATCATCCTCTCATTACAGTCATTGTGCCCGACCGGCAGCGCTACAACAGGGTGCTACGAGATCGTGCTCGACAGGGTGCTACGAGATCGTGCTCGACATGGTGCTACGGCATCGCTACGACAGTGTGCGTCACCATTAGCCCATTGTACATTCACGTGCTCGTCTTTTGAGGGGTTCCTTCTTGCCCTCAACTGCGAGAGTATAAAAACAGCTGCCCCCGGACGCCAAAAAGGAGGGCTCCGATTTCTTCTGTTGAGTGAAGTGCTCTCCCGTCTCTCTACTTCGGTCAACCTGACCGCCAACTCTTTGCGATGTTAAAATAAACAAGTTGTTTCGTTGTTACCAGTCGACTCATGCTTTGCCGGGACCTTCGGATGCTTCCAGTTGTACCCCAGGCCGCCAGGCCAACGCTACCCTTGGGGCTTGCGACCCAGGTACAACCACGGGCGTCAGCGCCGAGTTCCCAACAACCGATCGTACCAGCGGTGCGATCAAAACAGGATCGAGGTGCTTCTCAGACTCCCGAACTCCTTCTTATGACCAAACTTTTAGATAAGTCGATGTAGTCGCATCGCAGCAGAAGAATTGTGCGGTGACCACTGTTCTTTTTTTTGGTATCTTTTTCAATTTTTTTCCTGGCATGAAAAAAAAACTATTTTTTCCGACATTTTGAATGTTTTTTTAAGCACTTACATCTCTAATACCTATCAATCGGATGAAACATAAGGGTTTCTCTTAAGTGGCTCCTTACGCTATTAAACGAGAAGAAAGGGGGTTCAACGACTGGCCCGATTTTTATTAGTCATATCATAAGAAGCCAACAAACACTGACACCAAGGACAACATAGGAGAAATTACTTGTGCTTAATAAATGAAATAAAGGAGCGATAAATTAATGCAAATTAAAGTGGATGAAGAAACAACTTGCCGCAGGTGGGAACCGAATCCACAACGTTCGCGAAATGCGGAGGTTGTGGGTTCCGTTTTTTACTACTTTGGAAAGCCTGGATTGAAAGTTTTGATTGATTGATTGATTGATTGATTGATTGATTGATTGATTGATTGATTGATTGATTGATTTTGATTGATTGAAAGAATTCGATTCCGCTGCTACCTCAGTTGGTGAGCAATTTAACATTTATGGAGGAGGAATAAAGTTTAGCAAAGAATTTCCTCAGCAACGCGTAATTCTGTTTCTTGACATTTCCTTGGTCGTCGAACAAAATCATGTTTGTTGGCAGTACTCCCCAAGATCTTCGAAGCCGTTGCAATACTTTCAATCCAAGCATTCCAAAGTAGTAAAAAACGGAATTGCTATGTCGTGCCTTAAGTCTTCTCTCACCAGATCCTGCACGCACAAAATGAGCGCCAGTTTTAATGCGCAGGTCCGCTGCCTATTAGAAGCAGGTTATCCCAGTGTAGCAGTGGCCAGTGTGGCTGAGCGCCTAAAGAAGTCGGTTTCGAGAGGGACGGACGTGATTACAGAAAGCTGTAACAGGAAAAAGGAGTAGTGGCTATTTCATATATTCATTCAGTGTCGCACAGGCTTAAAAAAGTTGCAAGTAGATATAATGTTGATGCTGGTATCACTGCTCCCAATAAGGTAGGTAAGATATGCGCTGCCGTACAGAGGAAAAAGGAGCAGGTAATAGGCAAAAAACGAACACATATTTGTCTAGTGAAGCACAATAAGAACAACATTTTTACTGACTGTCGTATGGGTGTGGTTTAGAAAATTCCCCTTAGCTGCGGCCAGTTCTACGTAGGGCAAACCGGATGGTGTATCAATCAGAGGCTAATGGAACCTAAAAGGTCGTTAGCGGGTGGATCGCCTTCAAATATTTCCCTACATTGCCAAGATTGTAACTGCACCCCAGAGTTAGATGAATGCGCGATATTGTACAGGCATACGAAAGAAGATATGCGTCTTATGGTAGAGGAATGGCATATCTATAATGGTGGAAGTGCATGCGTGTGTCAGCCTTCGATTGCTTTACATAAGGAAGAGATTAAGTGCCTTAACAGTTATCTCTCACGCAGACAGGCACGTGTACCCTATTGGCACGTGGTGTTACCATACCTGAGCTTGCGCAGATGAGTTTTGTGTCATCTTTCTTTTTTAGCCTCAGTGCTCCCTTCAGTTGATAGTCGGCGTTCGTGTTGTCCACTTCTCTACTCGTGTGTCCTGTCTGCATGCCTCACTTCTTTTTTGCATACTGTTAAATGATTCAGGTATTTGTTTTTATCCGTAAGTGCATTGCTATTCAATTTAATTTGATTCATTATGCAAGAGGTCTTTTGGGAGAAAAATTGCCCAAATTGGCAGGATTTTCCGTCACAAAGCGACCAAGCTTAACTGAAAAATATTGCTGTCTTCATTCCTGTAGCTTTAAGTGTAGATCGGAGAGCTAAATTCGATATAACAATCTTATAATTCTGCTTTTTACACCGCGGATTCATATCGTGCATTTCATACCACGCATACCCATTCGAATTCTGGCCTGTCTTACGCCCACCTTTAGCAATGAGGAGAGTTAGGCAGTTGCTTCTTGTGGCCTAGCCGATGCGATGGTAAATGTGATTAGTAGTGCTGTATATGTGAATAGGCTAACTGAAATTATTATATGAAGCACGCCCAGGTACATAGGGTAGCTCATGGTTGGAAATTCCACCGCCCTTTATTTTATATAATAAAGTCATCTGAGAGAGCCTTCGATAAAAAAGTGATAGATTCAATAATATTGGGACTTTCTAGCCTTCTGTTTAAGCTATTGGAAAAGCACTCTGTATGAAGTTCTGTTGTGTAGTACAGCATTAAGCCGTCGTGGTTGCTTAGTGCCTATGGTGTTGGGCTCCTGAGCACGAGGTCGCGGTATCGAATCCGGCAACGGTAGCCGCATTTCCATGGGCGTGAAAGGCAAAAACACCCGCGTGCACTTAGATTTATCTGCACATTAAAGAACCCCAGGTGGTTCAAATTAACAAAGCCACGGGTACAGCACGCCTCATAATCGAATTGTGTATTTGGCACGTAAATTTTCATGGTTTAATTAGATTTTTAGCGTTATCATTCCTTCCAAAAGAAGTGTTCCTAGAAGTACATATTTCTAGGGCATAGTTCGTTTCACCTAGGGAGCACCGCCTGATAGTAATAGCTTTAAATCTGCCCTGATGGCGTAAGTTCTGTCGCCGAAAAAAAAAAACAAATACCGTCTCTAAAGAATGAACCATCACAGCAGAACGAGAAATCCCGGTACGTTGGCGCCCCTCGTCATCTGCGATAATCACAAGAGCTGCAGCCTGTCGATCAAAGTTCAAGTTCTTCAAAGACGCGACTAAACCGTAGACGGGTAATGACGTGGGCTTGCGATCTTTCAGCTGACGTACGAGCGCGTTCCTTGTGTATATTTCTCGCGCATGGAACCGCATAAAAAATAATGCAATTACTAAAATTTGTCTTTCTAATCATACAATTTTAGCTGATGCTAATTGTAGCACTCTTCTATGTTCTAAAGAAAAGGTAAGTGTGAGCGAGGAAGGCAGCTTATACCATATAACCTGATTTTGCAAAAAATAGAAAGAAAGTAATTTCGACTAGACGACGTACTCTAGCTAATGTCGATAGAAACTTACGTTTGTTAGTAATCTTTAGGATTTATATCGGGATGCGATTCCACTCATAGGATGTGCGAGGCTAAAAGGAGCTGAAGAAAATTAATGTGGTTAGATTGGAGGCCTTCTTTATACAGCTGACCAATGCGATGCGCTACATGTTGCGACTGAGATATTAGTTTAGGAGTTGGAAATACAAGGTTACTTTACGTGCGGCTAGAGTAGGTTTGCGATCATAAGTTGAACGTATATAACGAGTGGATAGAGGAACTGCGAAACGTTCTAATGACGTAATTGTTTCATAGAATTTCACGCGGTGGATGCATACTCTAATTTTGTTCGTATTAGTGTTTAATATAGTAGCAACTTGAGAGGCGACGGGTGGCATTTTAAAATTAGTGGAGCAAATAACCGAAGATTCGATTCGCATTGTTACTAAGGTCGATATAAGTTGAAGAGGAAAGATTAGCGGTTAGAAGAACGCATAAACAATTTTACGAATGTGCAGACTCTAACACAGTGTTAAGTAAGTACCTAGAAGGGCTATTTTTAACGGTAGTTCCCCAGATAATGTTACGGCTAGATCTGGGGTTCCTCAAGGTTCCGTTTTCGGGCCGTTTCTGTACGTTATTTTACTGCGAGGCTTTATATGGCTAGCCGATTTGTCCATCCTTAGGCCTGTCGCCTGTACGCCGCGAACTCCTCCGGTGCAACTCCATGCGCATGCGCAAAAAAGTGAAAATGGGAGGCGCGGGATTGGCTGCGCCAGTAGTGACATCGTTGCTCTCCGTCGCAACCGAGAGCTCGCGCAGCAGCTTCTCTCCGGATCCGAAATGGGTAGGTGACACGTCATGCGTGCTCCTGAGGAGCAGGCACCTTTCGATCAGCAACGCCGCGAGCGGAACCGAGAACGAGCTCGTGTACGTCGTGACGCTGCTGCAGCCCGGGCACAAGAACAGGCTCGTGCAGCCGAGTGCAAGAAACACTGCGTGCCGGAGATTAAGACCCCTAACAATCCGTCATTTAATGAACCGTCCGGATTAACCCAGTGATAAAACCCTGGCCGCGCGTTTCAGAGAGAGAGAGAGAGGGCTCTTTATTGGAAAAACAGAGAATTTTGCCGGCGCGTATATAACTGCTGGCATGCTACTCTGTATAGGGATGGGGAATGGGATTAAAAGATTCCAGAAAAGAGTTCGAGAAAAAAAGGATAAAAGTAAATATGAAATGTCCGAGTGGACCTGATACTAATATTTACAGGTGACATGGCGGGGAAATTTAAGCTTTTGTATAGGAAGGATGCAATTTTTAAAGCTTTCCTATTTGACCAATTTCTGTCAGGTAATTGAACAATAAATCCAAAACCCGTCGCTGTTTTGAAGGGCCGGGCATTGGACCTAAGATGCTCGGTAACGTTAACGGTTCGTGGCAAATCATGTCCATTTGGTGCTCAAAAAATTGTCTCTCTTCGCGGTACGCGGGGCATTCTAGTAATATGTGCTCAATTGTCTCTAAGTTGCGACAGTTGTCACAGTATGGGTTAGTGGTAAGTCCTATGCTGTACAGATAATTGTTCGTGTATGCCACGTTCAGTCGAAGACGATGGTACAATGTCTCTAAGTGTCGAGGAAGTGGTCGTGGAATTTTTGGTCTCATTTCTGGGTTTCAGCTTCGCAGGTCATCCATCTATAATGCATGCTTGGGCTCTGATATTTTGCTTCTTTCCTTCTGCCGGACATATTCGACGATGGGCTTGGTGGATTCTTGGCCCAAACACCCACTCGAGCTACAACAAGCTCCAAGCGGGCAAGCGAGCGCGTTGAGGCGCTTTGAGCGTTTTGATTTGACCTTACCGAGGCACAGATGGAACGCAGGCGAGAGCTTGCGCGGATAAGGAAAGCATGGAAAGATAGGTTTCACCAAAGGGGCTCTAGTACTTTCGCACTCCCAGTCTTTAGTGAGTCTGCAGAAATTTATTTTCTACTAGAAAATGACGATTCCTGTTTCTCTCAGGCGTGCTACAGAGGCATGGAGTTAAAAGTCATGCTGGTGGTGTAGAATTGCATTTTATTGCTTGTTGAGTGTTTTGAAAATATTTCGACGCAAAGAAATTTAGGCTACAATTTACAGAGGTAAGCAGAAAAACTACGTAGCTTATACAAAGTAGTATCATCGTAGCACTTGCTTTAACATCGGCTCCATTGAGGAATGGAATAGGCGCCGTAAGCATTGGATTGAATCGTGGGTTGAAAGTTACCGTCTCTCGCAGAGCTCAGCGGCCGGACTCACGGTCGTGCGCGAAGTGCCTTTAGGAATGGCTCCATTCATACGTGACATGGACCTGGCATGGCTGGACTGTGGACTGAGTGTTACCATTGTTTTGAACGCTTAATTGTCAAGGAAAGCAATCAACAACATCGGGCGGTCTCGCAGAGATCAGTGGCCGAATTGAATGTCGTGCGCGAAGCGACTGCCATTGAAACCTGATCCATACTTGCGATTTCAGATTTGGGGCTGCGCGTTTTGAGCGCAAGCTGCTACGCATTTCGCTTGTTGCGATGACCGGCACGACGTTTGTTTTTGCTTCTGCTGCTCAACCGCCCGTTGTCTTGGTAATGAATTTGTTTTCTTTTTTTTTTAGATTGAAGCTGTTAGCCTCTACTTGGCGGCGTGTTTTGTGTCGATGTCCGTGGGCAGAAATGTGGGCCAATCCTGGAGGTAAGGAAATACAGGGCGATCCCTCGCGGAGGTCGAACAGGCTTCGAGCAGTCAGCAAAGTGAAGCGGATAGCGCATACATTATTTGGTATCACGCGTACAACATACCAAACAGCATTTGTTTCAATAAAGAAAGAGCAGAAAACAAGCAACCCAAGCACATGATTGAGGATAAGGCGCTCCTGGTGAGAACGCGAAGCAAGTAGCGCTCCCCGCTGACATTTCGCGGTAAATATTATGTTGCGCAAGCTACAGCAGCGACAGCAACTTGTGATGTGTGGAATAATTTCACTAGCCTTTTAAATATAAAAGAACCAGCCTAGCAACTGAGTTCATTGTTGTTGCAGTGCCGCTATGAGTAGTGCACGCATAGTTAGCATTCCGGAGGAGCTGCGTGAACACGAGGAGCGGCAAAGGATAAAAGAATAGACAATACGACCGGAGTGCTCTCAATATTACCATTACTTTCATTATTGTCGTTACTCTAAATTACCATTACTAGCATTGCTCCAAAGCAATAAATAATTGCATACCCTCTTAAGCAATGGCGTGCTTTCAACGTTACCCTTACTATGATTACTCTAAAGAAACAAAGCATTGCATACTGCCTTCAGCAGTTACAGGGGTGGTTTTGAAAACCTTCCATGGACATCCACTATCGCAGGGCCGCGGTGGCGAGCCAATGCTTTTTTTTTCTTTACAGCGCAGATGTTTATGGCGGACCCTGTGTCATCGTTGTCAGAGTTCGCTAATGTAGCAGTATCTTGAGTGTCATCGTGTTCTTCCACAGCTGGTTCGTGCAGTGGTAGAGTCCCCCGGTGCTACCACGCGAACGTACTCGTGCCACTGCTCCCGCGTTCGTCATCGTCGTCGTCTTCTTCCACAGGTGGCTGCGTTGCCGCTATTTATTCATTCGTAGAATTTCACTGCTCTTCTGTCGTCGTAATGGGGAGGCCGCGTTTACGGGTTATGAGCCATTGTTTAAGGGGATATGATCCATTCATTGTCTTACGTGACGGACAGATCTAATTTTGAAGCAGAAGATTTTGATTGTGAAATGTAAACGCCGTCATCTGCACTCCACTCAAGAACAAGCAATGCATGATCCAACGTCCCCAGACAAAGCGCTGCAAGCACTGCAAGGCACACCAAGCAGTGCAGACACAAGAGAGGACAACTCAAGATCAAGCGTTTGATGAGACTACACTAGACCAAGCAAATACAGCATTACACATACAAGAGAGAGAAAACAAGCACACAAATTGAATAAAAACCTATGCTTTTCATTTCAAACCAAACCTTGCTCCTATTACTGGTGCAGAAAAATGGGGCGTAGAAACTTGCATACGAAAAAAGAAAAGCACGGCAACACAGACACAATCCCCACGCGCGCAAAAAAAAAGAAAGGAAACACTGGGAGAGCCGCCAGAAAATCTCCCCCAAGACGTGGTCCCCACGCGATGCACGCAAAAGGGAAAATTATATGAACGAATGGTGAAACAAAAGATTTACTATATAGACTGCTTGCGAAGTTTTACTTGCCTGGTATAACACTCGGTGTACCTAACACAGCTTGCTGTTCGACAATCATCATGGACTGGAGGGGGCGGTGATTTTCCTATTGAGTACAATAAATAAGTAATAGCCCCCAGTAACACGCAATATTGACGCGTGATTGGCCGCTCGAGGCACCTTGCGTGTGTTCGCGGGCTTCTTTCACGCTCGGGAAAACACTTTTATGTACCACGTATTGAGTAACAAAAAGCTGTATCGGGAGTTTTCATGCTGCACTACGATTTCCCTATTGATACTTTTCATCTAAATATAATATTTGAGAAGTTAATTATTTATTTGTGACTAATTATGTAAGGCGTAACGAAAAAAATGATAAGAGAATCTCCTAGCGACGGCAAACATTACCTTGCTTCTATACAGCCACGAGACATTTGCATATTTTTAATGTTTGGCTCAAATTACTTGAGAAACCCTGCATAACGAGACAATTAGTTTATGTGTAACTGTGTTTTTCGGTTGGCCAAAGCCTAATATGTTATAGAGACTATGCACACTTGGAAATTGTCGTGTAAACATGCCGAATATGCCGTGTTCAGTCCTGTGTACACTTTATTAGGCGGTGGTGTTGTCCGGCCAATGGGACTCAAGGTATTCATACGGCTTGCTTTGGAGTAAACTTTTTTGTTAAGTGCTGATAACCGTCACCACTCCAAGGCGCCATAGAGAATGTTTTTCTGTGGTGGTGGTGTGGTGGCGTATGGACAAGCACATGGGGCCTCCGGAGCTCTGAAGACCCTCCATCTTCACATGCGGCGTCACGTACCACAAGCGTCACGTGATAGCTATCACTCTCATTAGTTCAACCTTCCAGCGAAGCTGTAATTCGATAAAGGACTGCACTGATATGGACTTCTATACGTGAACGTACGACGAAGCTGCAGCTGCTTCTTAGAATGCTAGAGTTGAGAATCGGGCGAGTTTGTACTGCATTCTAGAACTGGTACAGCTCAACGTACAATGGAAGAAACAAGCCGAGCCGGCCCGATAAAGGAACAGAGCTGAGAGAAATAGGGAACAGAGCAATGACTTACGGAAGTCAGCGCTGTATTCCTTTATCTGGCCGGCTTGGCTTGTTTCTTCTATGGTATGTTGTGCTGTACCAGTTCTAGAATTTATAGAATACACGCTTCAATATTGTGTAACGACCGAGTCCTTGTGCAGAGGGATCAATCGATTTTTTCCGTGTTACCTGACTGATAAACTAGCGCAGAACATGTGAGAGGAGGGAAACCACAATCAACCCGTGAAGAATGTCATGCGACGGGTGTCATGTCACTACGGAGCCCGCGTAAAGGGCAACCACAACCTACCGGCCTACGCTCCACGTCTCTGGAAACATTAGCCCCGCAATGCCGCTAGCCAAGAAGGTCATCCTTCGTTTTCCGTCCAGATCACTGTTCGAGTTAGGTAACCAAGATAAACATCCTATGAGAATGAGAAGTAGGTGTGCGCTTGTATGCTAGAAATAGAGACACCTGTACATCAACAACCTGTTCGCTTTTTGCCACTATTTGGAGCTGTAGACAGGAACCTCTGTGATGTGCTACAGTGGCAATGTATGATGAGTAGCATCATACCGAATAATATGGCGTGATTGCAAATTGCACGCGGTACTGTGTGACATTATAGAACTCTCTGTACACGAACAAGTTCTTGGCAATAAGACGAGTCGCCTTTCTTCTCGCGGACCGCTGTCACTCGTATGCGTTAGTTCACAACCGAAGTGTGTAGTATCTTTCTGCGTCGTTTCATCATTCTCTGACAGGGGCCTCCCTGAGTAACCATCAGCGATCGTGGGCGGCAGTTCTAAGCAGACGTGGTTGAAGTCTCGTCTATACGCTTCAAGTTTACCACATTCCACCTCGTATCATCCACACGCAAACGACCATATGAAACGCACCACCGGATCTATATCTTACTACCATGCTGTCCACATATGCCGCGTCAGATCATAAGAACTCGGACAGGCGTCATACCTCTCATTGCGTATGCATTTCATACCTCAGAACACGAAAAGATGGGCAACAGTCCCCATTTTCTTCTTTCTGTTCGTTCATCTCGTTATGCACAGAGCAGTTATCTTCCTGTTTTAAAGGCACGCTAATCTTTGAATATGCGATACCGTCTCTCTTCCTGGAGAGGCCGGACAATTTGCTTCTTTGCGTAATCTTGTTGGACAAGGGCGCTCGAAGGCATGCACACTACGACCGCCGAATGCGACACTTCATAAGTTACCCTGGAGGCTTAGTGCGGCTGAGGACAACAAAAAGAAAACATGTGTCAAGTGCAAAACCACTGAGCTACTGTGTTGGAGCCTACGTTATTATCGATTGCATACCTACTGTACAGAGCGCCTCCCATCAAATGAACGTCGGTCAGATAAGATTGAAATTGCGCATGTCACCCTTTAAAGCCTCTCATCTTTTGACAGTCTATTTTTTTTTCACGGAGGACTTAGTACACGCGGAGGGAAATGTGCATTCTTATCTTAGTAATAAATGAATACTCGTAAGCGCAGTTTCAAGACTAGACAAGAGTTAGACACCGAGTCACAGGACAAGTGCTAGACACATATAGGAGGGCCCACAACAGAACAAATGTGGGTTAACAAAATACGCTGCTGGGCTAGTTGGTTCATGCACATAAATGAATACTTACTAGTATTCATTTATTAGCATGAATCATCTAGCCAAGCAACGAATTTCATTAATGTTATCTGAGTATTGGGTGTGCGCTTCAAAGGGATGTGCCACATGGGAGACGGCTGAAGAAGCGGAAGACGATGTAAGTCCGAAGGCTGGCTAGGTGATTCTTGATAGGCACTCGGGTAATCCACTGCCGTCACGACTAACATACCCGACAAACCTAAAGGCCTTTCGTGATGGTAACATAATTCATAAATGATTACAAATTCTATTATGAAGTATAATTTGGCTTTCAGTGCTTGATCAGTGCACATTTTATTTATATATTTATTTTTAATAATTAATTTAATTATGGGGTTTTACGTGCCAAAACCACTTTCTGATCATGAGGCACGCCGTAGTGGAGGATTCCGGAGATTTCGACCACCTGGGGTTCTTTAACGTGCACCTAAATCTAAGTACACCGGTGTTTTCGCATTTCGCCCCCGTCGAATTATTTATTTTTACAAAGCCTACATTGTCCATAGAAAATTATAGCACTTGGGTTAATAATATAAACAGACTGTCGAAGAAAAAGGCCCCATATATCCGAGTTACAGAAGCGAATGAAGTTTACACTGCAGAAGCGGATTTTTCGTATTTAACCCAGGGCTGACACAGACTTTCTACCTCTTGTAAACAAATTACTGTAATAGTACGCTACAGCAGTATGCAGTAGTAAGATAACGGCATAATGTTGAACAGCGTGCATCTAACAATAAAATTGATTCAATTCTTCCTTGAACTTTTCCGTCGTTATTAATATGAAAACCTTGCCACTCGGTGACAAGCAATCGGTTGTTTAAGAGTAGGATTTCATGAAGAGAACTAGTCGTTGTTACTTATTGGTGCGTTTTATTATTGTCGCGAAATAATCATAGTCATCACGTTCAACAGCCATCGCATAACACCGTTTCATCAATACAGCTTCGAGATGAGAAATGACAGGAAATATGGGGGGCATGAAAAAAAAAGAACCTTTTTCTCACGCTTCCTTTCTTTTAGAAAACACGAAAAAATTAAAGAAAAGGGTTGCGCAGAGAGGTATGAAAAAACCCTACACATTTATCTCTAACACTGATATGAATGTAATTGTTTCATTATTGCATCACAAAAGGCCCAGCAGAGTTTCCAAGTTCAAAATCTATGCACGATTTCACGTAGATACATTGATTTCACATCAAAAGCGTCATTACCGACATTTGTATCACACTGTGACCGATTATTTTCGGCTTGACGCGTCTACGCTTTGCTGGGCAGTGGACGAAGCCTTCAGGACATTGGGGTTCGAGTGCACGTACACAAGTTTTTGCACGCGATCGCCTGGGAGCCTGTTGCGTAGCTTCGCGTGAACATTTTCAAACTCGGACCAGTTTCTTTCACGTGCCGCAGTCTGTAGTACGCGACATGCGAGGGAGCTCAAGGTTAGGTTGAAGCAAAGTCCTTGCCCCCACACTGATTGATCCAGGTGCTTCGCAGACTCCCAATCTTGTTCTTTTGACGAAACAGTTAGATATGCCAAAAGGATTCGCGCCGCAGCAGAAGAATTCCACGGGAACCTATATTTTTTGCGTTTCTTTTTAAATTTTACCGTGGGTTTCCCTGGTTTTTCAATGTTTCTTCAACCACTTACATCTTCAATACAGCTGCCTTTCTTTTGGATAAAGCATAAGGGTTTCTCTTTGGTACCTCGTTTCGTTACTTAATAAGCGAGAAGAAAGTGGGTTAACCGAGGGGCCCGATTTTTATTAGTCATATGATAAGGAGCCAACAAACACAGACACCATGCACAACACAGGAAAATTTAGTTGGGCTTAATAAATGAAATAAAGAAGCGATAAATTAATGGAAGTGAAAGTGGATAAAAAAAACGCAGGTGGGGAGCGATCGTTCCCCACCTGACGAACCACGCGTCAAAAGCGCCCACACAGTCACCTGCACGAACCCAGATGTCAAGGGACGGAGCTTCATCCAACGTTCCGAACTGCAAGTCTCCAAGTAATCCAGCCCCGAGTGTCCAGTGACAAAAGACTCCTTTGGTAATTCAAATTTAAATACTGTTTCTGTATCTTTTCTGAAGTGCTGGAAGGTGACTGTACAGCGCATTCGTGCGGAACTTCCTGTGCCACCCATAGAGAGTATGTTAGTACTTCAAAAATTCCTAGGGGTCTTCGAATTCATGTAAGCCCAGCTACCTCTGAACTATCGACCGTAAACAAGCATAAGTGGCGAGAAGTACTGACTAATGCTTCACTCCAGTTAGTCCGTATTATTTTAAATCACTATGAATCATCGGCAAGCTCACTTTTCAATGCGGAAAATACCTTTGTTGACCAACTTATCCCGCATGAAGTACATTTGCTGAATGTTTTCGAAGAAAGAAAGGTGAACGCGTTAAGCAAAATAAATAGTCGGAAACTGTTACGGGACAATGTCCCGGTGATAACTGATTCTACCAAAGAAAACTGTCCGGCAACTTCTGTAATCGCAGTTGCTCAAACATTGCCGGAGACAATCAACCCGGATACTGCCATAGTTAACCTTTGCCCATGTTGCGCTTCTGCCTACGGAAGAAAGCGTACTTTCAAAAGGCCTCAATTTCTGTCCAGCCACCGGGGGCTTCGACAAATTGCAGTTAATGAAAGACATCGAAAACTTCTCCCGAAACATACGACTCAAAGAATACTTTCATGGCCGCGCTAGCAGCAAACAACACCACCCAGCTATACTGTCCGCGACACACTGGACGCCTGCTTGCAACGGGACAGATGCCTAGACCTATATATGAAAGCTGTTTCTCGCGACATGCTCGACTCCTTCAAGACACGCACCCCATTCCAGAGAAATCTTTCCACTAGCGAATCCGATGCTCTTAGAAGCCTAAGCACACGCGATGATATGCTTATTAAACCGGCGGAGAAGGGAGGCTCGGTCGTGAAAATGACAAAAGAAAATTACATAATATAACTCGTAAGACAGTTATCTGACGGCACATTTCATAAAGAACTTCCCGGTGATCCTACCGACGAATTCCTTTCCATCATTAAGGACACGATAAAAGCATTGGTGAAGCAGCAGAATATCGACGATAAAAGATCACGCTCCTTGATGCCACTTAGTCCAATAGCCAGACGCTTTCACCTGCTGCCCAAGAAACATAAACAAGTAATGCAAGCCGTCCCATTGTATCCGGCATCAGAACAGTCACAGAAAACATACCAGGTTACATCGACTGTTTAATCAAATTTATTCCAGCCACATGTTCTTCGTTCGTTAAGGATACTAATGGTTTTCTTAACGACACAATAGATCTAACCGTTCCTGAAGGCTCGCTTCTGGTGACGATGGATGTCACTTCCCTCTACACGAATATTCCCAATAGGGATGGCATTCAGGCTGTCTTGAAATACGATGAACACCTCCAGTGTAATGGCCCGATTGACAGCTCAACCATCCAGGTTCAGCCTAAGTTAGTTCTCGAGCTTAACAACTTCGAATTTAATAATTATCATTATGTACAAATTAGTGTAACAACGATGGGAACGAAAATAGGCCCTAACTATGCAAATGCCTTCGTGGGAACGCTCGAAGACGCGCTCCTTAAGAGTGTACGACTAAAACTTCTCTACTTTAAACGCTACATCGACGATATATTTTGTATTTGGACGCTTAGCGAAACAAAACTCTTAAACTTCATTGCGGCATTCAACCAGGCACACCCCGCTATCAAATTCACACTTCATTACTCACCGTCGTCTGTAAACTTCCTTGACGTCACGATTAATATTTCCGACGGACGCCTAATCACAAAACTCTACAAAAAGCCAACTGATAATAATCAATTTCTTCATTTTGAAAGCTGCCGCATGAATCATTGCAAGAGTACGATTCCATATAGCCAGGCACAGCGCTTGAAGCGCATATGTTCCGAAGAAGACGATTTTAATTCTTGCTACCACGGACTCAAAAAGAAACGTCTCAACCGTAAATATCCAGAAAAGATTATTGATGACGCGATATACACCGAGCGGCAGGGCATGACCAGACAGACTTTTTTAGAGGCAGAAACAAGCCCAGCGGCTCCCAGTCGGCTAATTTGATGCTCACACATTCTGCGTCTAACCCTAAGGTCTCAGGCGTACTCCGCAAACATTACAACATTCTCACCCAAAGCGACAGGTTAAAGGCCCTTATTCCTGAGCCACCTCGTGTTGTGTATAGGCGTTCGAAAAAACATAAGTGACATACTAACGTCTTCGAAAATCGCCAATTTTAACCCGACCGGTTGCAGCCGCTGCAATAAACCCCGTTGCAAAGTCTGCGCTCATATAACATCTACATTGAGTGCCACCAGCACAGCCAGCCAATTAATTTTCACAATTAAACGCACTTTCAACTGTGATTCATGTAACGTAGTGTACTTAGAAGTACACTCGAGTGCGGCACTTGCCTTATGCAATACGTAGGCCAGACTGAAACACCTTTCAGGATCTGTTTTAACAACCACAGGTGGCATGTCCAATCACAACCAAACCTACCACTCTCGAAACATGTTAACATGCCGGGCCACTCATTCAACAATCTCAAAGTAACAATACTCGAATCTGGATTCCGCACCATCCATGACCGCGAGCTTTACAAATCTTACCTGATTCATTAATTTAACTCTGTCTCGTCCGCAATAAATGAAAACAAATGAGAACTAACCTGTCTAACTTTAAATTGAGCACAAGTATACACTTCCCACACAGTGTACATACATGATTTCAGCTCTTTCTTTCTGTGTTTGTTACATATGGCTATTTTGACGTATGTCGCTGTGACTCGAAGTTGTACGCTTAAAATTTCAATTCTTAGATAATTCGAGGTTGCACTTAGAGATGCCATGTGCTAAACATCACGCCTTTGTATCTTCATGTGTACGTCATTTTGTTTTCAGGTAACCGCTGGCACTTACCTGAGAGTCATGTTTGTATGTATTGTATCGTGAACATTTCTGCATTTCACTTTTTGTATATTCCAAAATGCGTCTGATTGATAATCATTTATAATGCGCAATGATAATGATTTATGATGCGCAGTGTATGGTCTAGTCAGTGCAGATAGCACGCCTTCTGCTCGTAATACGGTGCCTTTAAAGCTGTGTATGTGTTGTGCATGCGTTTCTGTACTCTGACGAAGGCTGGTCCACCAGGCGAAAACGTTAAGAAGCCTTCCAAAAAGTTCGTCGTCTCTTTCATGCGTATGTTGCCTCGGGTCCTGCGCTCTGAACTTTGAAGAAAACCCCTATATATATATATATATATAAAGGTTGACGACGCACGCACGGAAAAATCACTTCCCATATTTGCTACGTTTATATATGCATATATATTCTGTGCTTTCCCGCGGACATGACAACCTTTCTTGTGTTGCCGTTTTTTGGCACTACTATGGGCTTGTTAGCATTTACATAGACTGAACGGTACGCAGGAATTTGAAAAGCATGTGGGCAAGCAGCCGAGGAAAGCGTGACCAACCTGTGATGAAACCAAATGACTTTATTATTTTTTTACTTCGATGTCAGCCACGTTGCTGTTCTTCCGGCTACTATGATGCGGTGATTGCCCTCACGTGGCTGTTTCTGAAAATGAGAGAATAGAAAGTAAGATATATCCTACGCTTGCCATAAAAATTCCACTCCACTACCACTATGACATTATTTTGTACTAGCCTTGTCATGCATGTACATTCTTTGCCCATTCTATTTTAAATGCTTTTTTTGACATATATCACTGTTGCATTCGCAAATAATTTTTCCTCTGTGCAATGACGAAACAGTCAACAGAAAAATACTCTTTCTGCTACTTCTAATAATGGCAACACCAATAATAACGAGGCTTGACTAGGCTTGAATCCTAAGACACCTAAGAAAGCTTACAATAACCTTAAACAGCTTATTCATAGCCTAAAACTGTAAGATCACCAGCTCAACGTAATGACTCAGCGTCTATGCGTACTACTGCTGAACACGTGATCATGAGTAAGATTCTTGCGTCAGTGGCCTCATTCCAACGCCAAATTACAACTCTGATAAATAAACTTAAATAGCAGCCCTTCACAATAACATCGTAATTGAACGTTACAACTAATGAAGAAGACGTGGTTATTTATACATGGTTCGTCAAGGTTTCAGACGCAGATAACTGAAAGACGCAATCATGAAGTCATTTGTCAATTAGGCGTTTCATTTTTCACGCGTTGGTGCTGTAGACAAACAAGATCGCGATAAAAAAAATACTGCGCCCTATAATTTATGACGTAGCGTGTGAAGAGGAGTGGCTAAATGTCTTTTAGCCAAGTCAGGCGACGCTTCGTTAGCGCTATTCCCTTTCACTGGGAATAGCAATTTATGGGTAGGAAAATTTTCTGAACGTGTTCCTAAATTATGCGTTAACAAGAGACAATTGAGCATAGCATATATAGTGCATCCACAATCGCCGCCTAGCTCAGTGGCTTTTGCGTTGAGCTATTGAGCTCGAGGTCATGGGTTTGATACCGGTCGCGGCGGCCGCATTCGAAGGAGGCTGGATGGAGAAACGATCCTGCACCGTGTATTGAGCCCCTGAAAGAACCCTAGACGGTACAAGTTAATCCACGATGATTTGAGTAGTAGCCGCCCATCCTGCGCCCCGCTGCAGCCTCACAAATATTGTTGCTACCCAGCGGTTTCACAGCAGCGCTAGTCATTACAGGCATAAAGAAGAACGAGCCTGATTGGAGCAGCTTTCTACCTCATGAATACTTGCGTCGGCAGAGAGCCTATTCGTTTGTGTAAATGGCAAACGTCTGATTAGATTCGTTATGCGATGAATAGTTAGGTTAAATTCAACTTGTAAGTACCGTTTTTTGTGCGCATACTCGGTTTATTCTTTAGTATGCGCGTTCCTTTGGATTTCTGACTTTAATTTTTCTTTATTGTGAACAAAGTTACTGTTCGCCATCAGTGCTCATGATATGAGCTTTCCTTCTTGTTCCGTCCATGTAATGCACTGCTTCCCATCCGCATACGTACCCTTCGACTTCTTAGAAGTTTGAGACTCTTGGTTGAAAAGTCAATCTTCTGGACCTTCATATTTCAGGTTGAATAACACTGCTAACTTCGCTGTATTACTAAGAGGAAGCTTGGAAGCTCCTATCGTAATGCTCGAGAACCAAGACTTATTTTTCTCTCGTCAACCACTGCTTGAAATTTGACGAAGTTTGCTGAATTAGGCAGAAAAAAAAGTTTAATATCTAGTGGTTTCAGGAAGCGCAATTTTGTTTAGGCACATATCTTTCCAACTTGCTATACAAATTGTAAAACTGAGACAAACTCGAGTATCAAGCTTACAACTCCGTAACTCAACAATCAAAAACTAAATCACACTTCGTTAACCGGCACCTAATAATACATATAAATAGGACACAGTTGATATATTACTCACCCCTCTAAAAACAGTATGGTGTTGGTAGTACGAGTTTTGTAAATTTTTTGTAAGCATTGTAATAAATTTAGGTGAAGCTCCAATATTGTATACATGAAATTCGTCCGCTTTAGACAGTGTAACCAGCGCTGTTTACAGAACTGCAATATTTATTAATATTGCAGAGTTACCGATTTGCAAAGTCCTGGTTTATATTTTATAAACACAGCTTTTCATAAATTTTTGTAAAACATGCACGTGTTTTACTAAAGTTTGTTGTCCAGAGCCCCATTCGAATTTATAGTGCTCTCTTAACTACAACAAATTTCATTCATGTATGTCCAGCAGTTGTCTGAAATTGGGAAATTGGAGTTGGTCACGAGCTAAACATTTCTGTTTCTTCTAAGGATCTGTTTGGCACTCGCCTCCATGCTCAAATAGATGCCAAGCTAGAATACTCTCTTATTAGGCTGCTGCTGGACTTATTTTTAATTCTAAAATAATGACAGGCACTACTCAGACAAAAAGGCGACCTTCGAGACAGGCTTTTCAATTGCTGCATAACATGCGACAAAATGGTAGTTCTAAAAAAATCTAAATGCCATATTTGCAAATCCATGGCTCTGCAATAAAGACAAGTCCCACAGCTATGTGAAGTGCCTCTAATGGGCTTCTAAAACCACCAAAATCTCTTTGAAGTTTTGAGAAATTTTTAAAAATTGTGTCTTGCAAACACTAAAATTTTAGTTCTAGAGCTGGATTACTCAAATACGCGAGCATTACTTGCACGAGATATCGAAATAAGCATTCGACAACATTGTGAAAACTCACTAAATAACTTCTTAATAATTACTTTAAGATACATATGGCAATTTATGAATTGTAGCTGGTGAGTTTGCTAGCTATATCCACTTGGAATGAGTTTATAGAATGGCAACAGTTAGGAGATATGTGCTATGAAACTCGCCATGAAAATGGGTGGCCGTTCCGCTTACTTTCTTTGTTTTTCCAACCAAACGCTCTTTTATGCAATGAAGCACAATAGTAACGGGAACGCCTATGTATTTCTTTGTGTTGTTGCCAGGAAGGAAGAGCGAGACAACCACACGAGGAGTCACATATGCACACATTTAATGGTCTCTTAGACGTGCTCTATCTCAACAAGAAGAGCACGCGCTGCCAGATCACCGACCACGCGCCGTCACGGGGAGCTATGTCCCCCCGCTTTCACTAGATGACAGCATGTACATCTCCCCAACAGAGCAAGCGAAGTTCGCTGCAGCAGACGGTTCACGCACCTCCCACTTGTAGTATGCATATGGGAAGTGTCTTGACAACACGAACGGGTGTCTGCTACACCATCATTGATACAAAGACTTTCTGCATTGGTTTTAGCAGGGGAATAGCGAACTAGCAGGGTCCTGTTCCTGCGTACAGCACCAGTGTCAGTGTTAAACCAGTAAGACCGAGGCTCATCGACAAGGGCTAGTGCTCTCGCTTTGAACTTGAGGTCTGTCAACGAGACGTCGTCTTCGTAGAATAGCTCGGGCCAGTCGCGGACTCCGTGACGTCTCTCGAAGTCTTTCTTTTGACGTTTCCGGTACTGTTCCTCGAACTTCCGAAGTCTCTCTCGATCCGGCAGTTGAGGTGTCAGCTTGGTGGAACTAAGACGAAGCTTGGTTCTTAGCCGACGACCCATCAGTAGTTCCGCAGGGCTATACCCTTTCTTCAAAGGAGTTGACCTGTAAGCTAGAAGTGTCAATTAAGGGTCTTCCGTCTTTGTCATGGAAGTCTTGATGTTTTTTACGGCAGCCTCAGCAAGTCTATTGCTCTGAGAATAGTGAGGGCTAGAGTTAATGTGCTTGAAGGCGTAGTCCTGGGCTAAGAGGGAAAACTCGGTCGACGGAAACTGCGGGTGGTTGTCGGAAACCACTGCCTCAGGAATCCCGTGGCTTGCAAAAATGACTTGCAGTGGTTGACTACAGCTGCGGACGTAAACTGCTCGAGCTGAGACAGTTCATGGTATCTTTAATAATAATCTGTTGCTAGCAACCACCAGTGGCTCTTATAGTGAAACAAGTCCATTGTAATGCGTTGCCAGGGTCTTTCTGGAAATTCGGAACGTTTTAGTGGCATTTTCCTGTTACTTGTTGTTTCGGAGTATTGCTGACATTGCTACACCAGAGAGGTGACATAAGCTCCTATAGTGGGCCACCAGACACAATCTCTGGCTCGGGCAAGTGTCTTTGTTATGCCGAAGTGTCCTTCACGTAAGAGTCGTAGGGGTTTATTTTGACAAAAGGCAGGGACGACAACTCGAGCAGCGTAGAGGAGTAAATCGTTCTCCAGAGTGAGCTGGTGTCGATGCTCGTAGAAGGGTTTTAGGTCCACTGGTAAATCTCGCCTGGAGGGCCACTGTTCTTTCTTGCTCCACCGGTGAAGTTGTGCACAAACAGGATCTGTTTGTTTGGATGCCTTTAACCATTAAGACAGTGCTCCTTTAGGGGAAAAGAGGTTTTCAAAGACTATACGAAAGCTTCCACGTTTTCATCGAGCTCTGTGTGTTCTATTTTTAGGGAGAGGAGCTCTGGAAGGCGCGTCTGTGGCCAGAAGGTCTTTGCCTGGAACATATGCAATCTCGTACTGGTATCGCATCATTCTCATCTTTAGCCTTTGTAATCTGGCTGTACGGTCGTCAAGGCTCTTCGAAGTGAAGATGGGGACCAACGGTTTATGGTCCGTCTCCAGGTTGAACAGCTTGCCGACATTATAATCGCCGAACTTGTCACATGCGCAGACTGAAACAAGAGCCTCTTTCTCGATTTGAGCTTAACGCTTCCCGGTCTCTGGCAGTAATCGTGAAGCATAAGCGATGACAGAAAACTTGCCATTCGTTTGATTCTGCCGCATTAATGCACCAAGTCTGAAGGACGATGCACCTGCAGTGACGATCGTTTCCCTCGATGGATCGTAAACTCTCAGGACAGGGAGAGACGTGAGCACCGACTTCGATCTGTTGAACGCCTGCTGTTGAGGAGCATCCCAAGAAAATCCTTGCTTCTTTGACAGCAGAATATTAAGTGGTTGCAGGACTTCAGAGGGATTAGGAACGAATCTGGCGAGGTATATGTTGCCATTTCGAGAATTCTCTGCAGCTCGATCCTGTTTCTCGGGCTATCCATTTTCATAATGGCTTCAACTTTCTTTTCGTCGGCTCGTGTTCTGTCTTGGTCTAGCCAGTGTCCAGGGAACGTAAGGCGCTGGACATTAAACAAGCATTTCATTTCATTCAATGTCACTCCAGTCTTGACGAGTAGCAGCAGCACATTCCTGAGTGTCTCATTGTGCTCATGCTCATTCGAGCCCCAGATAAGGATTGCTTCCATGTGACAGACAACCATACTGACGCCTTGTAAGATGCATGACATCTGTTTCTGGAAGTGTTCAGGAGCAGACGCAATTCCAAACGGTAACCGGTTGAAATAGAAGCGTCTAAAAGGTGAGAGGTGAACGTGGTGAGCTTTTTAGAACCTTCGGAAAGTGGAATTTGCCAAGATATAGAGTTAGGCTCCCATTTGGAGAACACTTTAGCTCTATGAAGAAGTCCGAGAGTGTGCTCCACGGAAGGGATAGGATGCCATTCTTTCAGAACGTGGCAGTTCAGTTAGATGAAGTCCGACCAGATTCTCACGTCTCCGTAGGGCTTTGGGACGACTACCATTGGTACACACCACTCAGTCGGCTCGTCAACAGGTGATATAATGCTGAGTTTATGCATGCTTTGTTGTTCCAACTTTGTCCTTTCGTATAAAAGAACTGGACACAGAGTACGAGGGTGACGCTCTTCACCGCACCAATGGCATGGTGTCTGCATGCTTTTTTTTTTTACCGGAGAATGAGGATGGCTGTTTGCACACGTAAATAGCTGCCACTTTTGTCCTGTTTCGAAGTACCCCAAACTGATTGGGGAGCGGACAGAACTTTGTTCACACATAGCACTTCCTGGCGGAGCTCGACTTGTTGCTGACGGATGCTATCGATGTGGCGGACGGACTCAAAAGCCTTCTGAAAAATGTGGCCTGCGGCGAGCTGCAGCCCCTGGCAGATAGCTGCTTATCTTTTATCCCAACTACGATGTGGTTGCGAACAAACTCTTCTCGAAGAGCTCCGAACTCGCAGTCTTTTGAAAGTATGTGAAGCGCAGTAACAAAATCTTCGGCTGACTCACCGTCTTGTTGCACTCTGGTGTTGGATCTGGCTCGTTCAAAGATTACGTTGCGTCGCGGGATAAAGTATTTGTCGAACCGCTCCACAACTGCGTCGAATTTCGTGGAGTTCTCATCAGCGAGAGTAAAAGTGGCGTATATTTCCTCGGCTCACTCACCCATGATCTAGAGTAGCGTGCCTATACAATGCTTCTCGGACTTAACGCACTGCACTGAAGAGGTTCAAATTCAAACGTTCAAACGTTTCAAACGTTCAAACATCCAAATGTTCAAACGTTCAAATCTTCGCTTCCACTTCGGCCACTCGTTCGGCGACTAAAAGTTGAAGGCGTCTGGCGGTTCAATTACGAATGACGCCATGACCGCGAACATTAAGGGGTCGCGTTGCTTGATTACCGAGATGTGCATATATGGAGCAACTCACCGGCGTTTCATTCCTGGCATCGTCCTTCGCTCCGAGGAGGACTAGGAGACTGCTAGAACCTGTTCGGACACCATGTTGTAGCTAGGAAGGAAGAGCGAGACGGCCACACGAGGAGGCACATACGCACACGTTTCATGGTCTCTCAGACGTGCTCTACAACCGATTTATTTCGGGCCCCAAGAAGAAGAAGAGCACGCGCTGCCAGATCACCGACCACGCGCAGCCACGGAAACTATTTCTCCCCGCTTTCGCTAGATGGCAGCATGTACAACACTTTCTAGGCTTTGGAAAACAATATGTAGAAACAGATGTTATCCTGGAAACTCATTTCAAGTGGACACGTCTTGCAAACTCACCGGCTAGAATTCGTTCAGTTGCAGTATGGACAGTAAAGAGCTTAATAAACAATTAGTAATGTTTTGTTAAAATTTGAACATGTGTTTCAATTTTCCGTAATACAAATGTCCGCCTCTTTGAATAATCCAGCTCAACGAAATGAATTATGCTATATGCCGCAGCCAATTTTTGAAAATTCCGTAGAACTTAAGAATGATCACCAGGTATGTTTAAATGTCCTCTAGCATAACTGCATTTTTGTGAAAATGAATTAAGAAAAGTTAAATAAACAAAGTAACAGTTAAGCATAAACATTTAGGCCACACATCCTTTTGTCGGATCTAGACATTATGAGTAGGCAAAGAAATTGGAAATCATTATTTACTTGCGAAGCCATGGAGTCACAAGCTCAATGCTTCGATAATTTTGAAATCTACTAGTTTTCCTCAATTTTGCCAAACTAAACGTAGGATTCACCTAAATTCTTCATCTAGACATAGGTAGGTTTCATTTTTCTCATTCAAAAAATGAAACTAATATGAGTAGTCTAAATTTCATGAAATTGTAGATTGTCGCAAATAATGGTGAAGTAAAACGAAATACTTCGATAAATATTATCGACGAAAGCATTGAATGAAGGGTGCAGTAGCGTGTCGCGAATAGTTGAAAAGAGAGAAGACAAAAAAACATTCTCTGTGATGCTTCGTATGCCATCACTGTTCCATAAAAAGCGCTTATTGTTTATGTGGAAAACGATGATATTTGAAAGTGCGAGGTAGCAATAAACGTATAAATTGCCCAATCTCCTATGTTTTTACAGCGTTTAATTGCTTTACCGATAAATAAAATAGTAATAAAAATTTCTGGCTCTCCCGTAATCCAGAGTAGATGTCAGCATAAAATGGCAACCAGCAAAGCAAATTGGTTGGACATGATAATAACCACACCATTAAAATGGGTGTAGTGCATGTTCGCAACGGCCCCACCAACCACAGCGCACTGCACCACACCCCGCCCCACCATATTGTGCACTTGTCCATATAGTCGCTGCCCAGCTACAAGAAGAAAACTGGCTGAAGGCCCCAAGAAAGGCAGCGAAAGACTCCCGGGAGGCAGAGCGCACTGCCCAGCTAGAAGAGGAACAAATTGAATTGTTGGATTTTACGTGCCCAAACTCCGATTTGACTATGAGGCCCGTCGTAGTGGTGGTGGACCACCAAGGTAGTCTTTGACGTGCCCCCAATGCATGGGGCACTTTATTTTCTTTGCATTTCGCCTCCATCGAAATGGAGCCGCCTCAACCTCGTGCTTAGCAGCGCAACACCATAACCACTAAGCCATCGCGGCAGGTTGAAGCGGCTGAAGGAGGCGCCACGCAGGGTGACGCCATCTCTCGAGGAGGTGCGAAACCCGCGCCGCGGAACTCGCTGACCGCTGGCGTTCTGCGCTCAGCGCCAAAAGATGACAATTAAGTTATGGTGCCCAGTATCTGGCTATTGAACGGGGCTATTCGAAGTGACAAATAAAATTTAGGCGTATTAGAAGTTACAGCTTGAGTGATATTGTGAGCAAACATTACCAAAAATTTGGAAGCAATATATTTTGTCTCTTGTTTGGGCAGTAACTAGCGTATGTATTGAGGGCCTGTACAGAGCGTTGGGGGCCAGAGAAGCGATATTGACTTTTGGCCCAAGGCCACTCGAAGGTCACCGACAACGGTACCTAAAAGCATTTCATGGCTAAAAATTGAATTCTGGAATTTTGGTTCCCAAACCCACGATTTGATTACGAGGAACACTGTAGTGAGGTAATCCGGGTTAATTTTGTCCACGTGCAATTCCTTAATGTGGACGCAATGCACGGTGCATGGGCGTTTCTGAACTTTACCCCCATAGAAATGCAGCCCTTGTGGCCGGAATTCGACCCAGTAAAAGGATGTCTCCCTAACAATACTGAGTGCAAACGTCTTTTTAAGTTTTGTAAGCTTCGTCTGACTTGGGAAAGAAGGGCGAGAACTTCGCGAGTTCTTACGATGGTCAGGACGTTTTAAATTTTATTGGTAAATGGAAACAGCACCTGAAAAATCTACAAAAAATGAATGCAATAGCCCTTGTGCGTAATCTCTTTATGCAGTAAAATGCCGTATGTATAGTGGTTGTAAAGAACCATGTCTAATAAGAATGACGTAAGCATAACCGCCGCTTTTTTTCCAGGAAAGCTAAAGTTAGAAATAGTATTCTTGCCACATTTGTCGATCCGTTTACTTTTACGTATACTATATCGTGTGCTCGCTTAGTGACTGATCCAGCAGGTAACGCCATATTTCTCGTTCATGTAATTTCGATCCCGAACACTTTGTCGAGTTTAACGCTGGGATTACCGTGGCTCCTGTCTGGCCTCGCGTTTGACGCTACGTCAAGGAAATTTGAAATTATGTCCGAAGGTAGTAAATCCAGAGCACGGTTCTTCACGTCGTCGGTCGATTCGTGGCATTCATTTCGCGAGCGAATGGCACACTGATTGAAAACTTTAATCGGCAAGTGCAACCGATTAAAATATGCAGTTTATAAGGTTTGCAGGCCACTTCAAACGCATAAAATAGGCAAATAAATAGTGTTGTCTTCCCCCTACATGTTGCGTACGTTATTGCGTTTCTATAGTTGACATATCCTATGCAACCGACCGTTATTTGGGAAGTTTAACGTCTGTCATCTATACGTACGCGAAGAATCAGCGTTGTCAATCACTACGGCACATCTGGCTTCCACGTCTGAGCCGGTAGTGAACATGACTAAGCTATCGTTTATCCTCAATACCCGTAGAAATGAGGTATCGCTACTCCTAAACTCACCTGCAGCGTTTGTTAGAGGTGAATTTAGCAAATTCCTAAGATCGCTTGGTAATTCTGGCGTCCGCACATGTGGCCAGACACGTCGGTATACAAACGACAAGATGGTTGCTAATGGATGGCCATTGCTTCAGTATGTTTGGCACAACGCACCAGACGGCGCAATGCACGTGTTTTAACTAGAAAGACTACACGGAAGAGATTCTTGCATGTTGGCTTCTTAATTTGAATGTCTTTACATTTGCGTTCCCGTAGGTTTAGCCAAAAGTCTTCAATGGACGCGCGCCATAGCGCCCCGCAAAGGGCTTGATTTTAACAGTGGTATAACACGGACTTGAGGCGCCCGAACGCTCTTCAAAAACGTTGTAATGCTTAACAGTGTCACGGCCACTTGATAGAAGCACAGTGGCCGTCGGAGAAGTGATGTCGTTGGGGTTATCTCAGGACCTACAGCAACATTCCTGGTTAAAACACTGTAGGTAATCCCATGTTTCTAGCTTCCTGCCGATATTGGTGCTTTTCATATAATATTATGCTTTATATTTAGAATATTTTATTGCACTTCATTTCGTCGTTTTAAAATTGGAACTAATCACATAATGTTGCAAAGACAATGCCAGCAGCTCACCCTCATTGGCAATGCTGAAAAGTAATAACACTTCCAAAGCGCCAACTTACGTGTCTCTTCAGCTTGCGCGTTGAAGGATGGATTACTGATGCACATAGGCGTGTTCCTAAAGTGAAGAAAAACGTTATTCACAATCATCGTGCTTTCTTCTCAGCTGTCAAAATAAATGCGTACTTTTCTGCTTTGTGTTGACAGAACTAACAACATAGTTTAGCTAACACGGTAGAAGCTAATGGTCTGAGCACGCTTAACTCGAAACTGAATAGTGTTACAAAGAGCACCATGTAATAGCGCATATGTTTTCCTTGAAGTGAGGGTGGTTTCCTTCAAATATGAAAAGACTGTTTAAAGTCGGCGGAAAACAGGTATGTTTGCTTACAAGTTGTTAACTATACGAGATGTTAAGAAAAAATATGCTGTCCAGTTCAGCAAGCAAGAAAAATCTGTATTTGAATAGTTTTTCCGGTAACCAGAAAGTATACATTTACGCAAAATTTACGATTAGATGTTTCAAAAATAGAAATGGAATATACAAGACTGTTGAATTTTATTTTATATATTGATATGGACAACGTTGCATAATAAAAATTCTTCATGAATAAACATCCTTTAAGCATTGGCTGTCTTCGCAGCAGAAATTACAACAAATTAACAAAGTTTTAATAACTGTCTCAACATTTTAAACTGTTGCTTTACGTATTGTGAAGTGCCTCGAAGAATGCGCTAGTAAGAACAGAAAATTGGAGATTTATATCTAGTGCACGGTCCTTAGTTATTTACATCAGCGGTTCCTGGCACACAACGCATACATGTAGTATATGTAAAAACAACACAGCTACCTCGTTTTGGCAACTTATGTTATGAAAGCATGCATTGTAAAGCAAGTGCGAAGCTTACAATCTTTCTGCACGTCGTCTCCTCAAAACTGCAACCACGACCACTGCTCCTATTAGTACGAAGGCCAGCACGACAAGAACCCCAGTCACGATAGGGCCATTTGATCCAACATCTGCGAGAAAAAATTTCGAATTAGGCAGAAATTATTAGGCAAATCCTTTTTTGAGAAGGTAAATTACTGGCCATCTCTGGCGTCTTGAAACCAACGAAAAGGTAAAGGAATAATAAGGAGTCATCGGTAGCCATGTGGGTCGATAAATTGCAGACTTGAGAGATATGAAACATTCTACAAAGAGTGAGCATATTGGGGTCCTTTTTTCGCTTTATGTAAGGTCACCATTAGTGATATCGGTAGAGTAGATAGTCTGTGGATTATAGTATACACAGGAATCGTAATGTCACAGAGCGAATCAAAAGCGACAACATAACTCTTGCATGTGGGGATAGAGCAGGTGCTTCTTCTTGTGAGAAGATGCCAGTGCAGCACCAAGCTTTACGCTGAGTTTCAGCACTTGTGTGGGCGACAGGAATAATTTTCGCGCTGCGAAAATTTTTCTGACAGTTTTTGAATGGTGTTCAAATTGGCACCCAAGAGCTCCCATATTCTCTACGGGATTGACACACCCGTTCCAACAAAGCCAGGCTAGTCAGGGTGCAAGAATGTTGCAACAGTGTGTTTGCCAACCATACATATTTTCTGGTTCTTGTAACGTAACTCGTAAACGTTACGTCCTAGTGTTATGAGGCATTCAGAAGTGCTTTCACTTAGGCTTTTAAAGCAAAGCGAAATCCCACAAGGCAAGATTTTTGTTTTAAGTGCAATAAAAAACAAAATGCGAACCGCGCTTGATGAAATTGGTAGCACAAAACAGAATCATGGGCATACTTTACTGTCGAAATGTCCCCGTTTTAGTTTACTTGAATTCAATAACTTGTATTTGTTCCTCATGTGGGACTTTCTGTGGGCTAAAATCCCCGCAGCGCCATGACAAGGAGACAGGCATCATGCTTCAAACTGACCACAGTATTGTTCATATCGACAATTTGCTGATAACACTCGGCACACCAGTACCTGGTGAACACAAAGTTTACAACATATCTTGAAGTAATAAACGGGAAATTTCTAGTCATCACACAGTAACTTTAATTAAAGTATACTAATGTCTCTCCCGTAATTCAGATTGAATGTAAGCCTGAACTGGATAACGGCAAAGCAGATTGGTTAAAGTTATTAGGACGATTACTAATAACCATCTCACAACCATCACAACCACCTTAGAGCCATCCGCGGCGCGCCGGACGCTGCCGGCCTGGTCACATAGTGTGGCGCCATCTGTCGAACAAGGCGGTGCCAAAACCGCGCTGCGGAACTCACGGTGCGCTGGCGTAGAAAACAGCGCAGGCAACCCTGGCTCGGCGCCAAAAGATGACAACCAAGTGTATGGTGCACTGTAACTGATTTTTGAACGTTGCCTATTAGGAATCATAAATAAAACTTCAGCGTAGTAGAAATTACAGCGTAAACAAACATTAGGAAGAAATCGGAAGCAATATTAGTTTTGCAACTTGTTTGGGCAGTAAGTTGCGTATGTAATGCGGTCCTGTACAACGGCTCTGGGGCCAGAGACCGCATTTTCGTAAGCTTAGACTTGTTCCCCGGATGATTTCGTTTTGCTATCCCAACGATGCCCCAATGTTCTCGTTTCGTTCACGTACAACGGCTCTTAATTTTGGCTGAAGGTCTCTCGAAGGTCGCCGACAAGGGGAGTTAAAAGCATTTCATACTTATGAAACATAAAGCGCGGAATCGCGTGTTCTAAAATTGAGAAACAGAAACTCGCAGGCGCCCCCCCCCCCCCCCCCCGTGCTCTTGCACACACGGTGCGCGCGCGTACGCACACACGCACACATCCACGTTACCGCTCCGAGGAGTCAGAAAAGCACAGAAAACACATGTAATTGCTCAAATTTTCGCATTCAATATAGGCTAAAAGGTAACAATATTCTACCTAAATCTCGGCATCTAGCATACATGCACAAATACTGCGTATTAACACGATTATCTTCAGTTGATTACGAGTGGCATCACTCAAATTGCTATGCGCATGAGACAGAACAAAAGATAACCAAACGAACTAAGCGCTGACTTAGAAGTAGATTTAATTGCGCATAAGGCCAGATATGAAGGCTCACAAAAAGTGAGCCTTTGGTCCGTTTCCTTCTCTTTCGCCCTGTCCCACGCGCTGGTACTGTATTTATCTTCCCCGTGTGCCAGCCGGGCCAAGTCGGCACTTTTTTGCCCTCACGCTGTTACTGTATTTAGCTTCCACGTGTGTCAACTGCGCCAAGTCGACACTTTTTTGCCCTCAAACTATAACACAGGGACGTTACCTTGGAGTTCCTGAGGCTTATCCTCTAGCTCGTGCTTTTTGTTGATCTGGCATCGACGGCCCTCGTAGTCCTCAGAACAATTGCACGAGGGGTATGGCTCCCGAACGCTCCACCAACAGAGACCCCCGTTGAGGCACAGGAAGTGCGGGCATTCTGATAGGTTATAATACAAACAACTATATAAGTTAAGCAAGCTTTTCAAATAGAAATATTGTTTCGCTAATTATACTGATTGTCCGATATAAATGTTTACACATCTTAAAATCAATGAAGGAACTCTGTAGAGCTATCATTTATCCATTTCAGGTTGAGACTTTCCTTCTTAGAAATGCGTACACACAGGGTAGCAATTTTCTTTAGAGCATGTAAATTCTTCATAGTGACCAATTCAGAGCAACAACAAGCAAACTATTTTTTAGCTGGAAATTGAGCCACACAATCTACGGATGTTATGCAGTTTTATACATGCTTTATTGATGACTACACGCGCACACTGGAATAATTAGCTTTTACAACTGTAATTAAACTCACAAAAATTATTTTTGTTTTATGTAGTGTCGCGTAGGGTTGTGTCTTCCATTCATGTTCTCCAATTTTTCTCGAGACGTCTTTCATCGCGCGTGAGTGGATAGGTAAACGCAGAAAGTCTGGGCATGAGTGGGCGCACCAGCATTTTCGGCCATGTACCCGAAGCCCGTCGCATCTTTTCTCCCAAACTGTTCGGCGAAAACTTAACGGCTGCCGCGCGGATCTCTCGTATCTATTTACTGTTTTCACAACCATAAGTCATTCCCATCATTCACCAAATGCCTGACAGCATATATGTATACTGCTTGATACAATTGTGTCAAAGCTTTTGCTTTATTTTGCGTTGTAATTGTTTCTGCAGACAGTTGGTGTCAACTTCTATGGGCACACTTGATACTGGTCAACAAGAATTGCGACTAGTCTCCTTGGTTGCGCTCTGCCAAGGTGCATGCACCCTTCCCGGGGGGCCCTCCGAAAGAGATGGCGTCGCACGCGTCAGAAAAATAGGCGGCAGGAAGTGTTGCTCCAAGTTAGTAATTCAGTAATACGCGAATACTTATTCGTGTTACTAAACACCAAATACAACGAATGAGGAAACTCTCTACGGGTCTTCTCGCTCGCATCATCTCTCCGGCGCGAAAAAAGTAGCGACGGCATGTACGCTTATGTAGGTTTTACAGGACTAGGACCTTACTTTCAAATGTTCAATACCATGTTCCACTTTTATGATGTGTCCTTCAGAGGGTGCCTTTGCAGCAAAGCTGCTTACCCTGCGGCCTCTGAGCCATGTTCAAACTAATGCAGAAAGCCCACAAGAATGGAAAATGAAGCACCTCCTTAAAGAAGACGGTACTAGGCACACGCGACCGTAGTGAAAGGGAGGCATGACATTCAGAGCCGGCTACCAAACTCAGTAAAGCGTGCATGTCAGAGAAACAAAGCGAGCGAGAAACTTGCACCAATCAATTGTTGCATCGCTGGACAATATTATATCAATTCCAGTGCGTCTAACAAAAAGTAAAGTGCCGGATTCGAGGCGGTATTGCTGGTTTGCGAGCACCCACCAGTAATAACATAATCGCACGTCCACGGGAGATTCATGCGGGTGAGCATCTCGTGATAACGCTTTCAGGGACAAGAATCGGTATAGAAATCAATTGTTCCTACGCTCGTATAGCTCGAAACGACAAGCGCGAGGATTTCTACTATAAATTGCGCAAGCGCGGCAGCGAGAACGCAGCAATAAACTAGGCAAGGCGGGAATGCCCCTGATGTACCGCGATGGCACCCACCGTAGAGCGAAGCGAATAAAAAAGTTTTGGCGGAAGCCCACAGCATATTTTTCTAGCAGTCACGGGCAGGTTTCAGAGCGACCGCAGCAACGCTGGACAGTGGTTTGAACTTAAGAAGCGCGTTTTTGTAAAATTTCGGCTACCGCTTAAATCTACGGTGTTCATAACTTGGGATTTGTTTCCGTCATCGTGCGTGTACAGTGGTCAGCGTTTGAAACGCGATACTCGGACCGCGTGGCGACCAGCCCTTCTCGCGCCAACTGTGACCGCTGGGCGATTGCAGAGGGTGTCGAATGCAGTCACAATCCATCACAAAGGCACTTGTTTCATCAGAAACAAAATGCATCGAATGCGCCTCACACTCTATCACAAGGACAATTGCTCTCATTAGAGACAATATGCATCGAATGCGCCTCACAATCCATCACAAGGACACTTGCTTTCATTAGGGACAAAATGCATCAGATTGGTGTGCCCAGCGCTCTCCGGTACCGGGAAAAAGTTACCGCAGCGACGAGCTCCGGGTATGGTGCTTCCGTCGCTCCGCACTGCACGCGTAATTACATCAGATGGTCGGATAGTGTTTCTCCGTATGTCTTGATATAAATGACGAAAAAATGCAGCTATTTAACCGAGTTTTCATAAAAACATTAGACCCATTTCGTGCTATAAACAAATGCAGGCTTAAAGCCTTTTTAATTATATTATTGCTTTCCCTCTTCTGGTCTTTCTTTTTTTTTCAAGGTACCCTGCAACTGCGTACTTCGCTTCCGTTATTTATATAATTTACCAGAGATGAGAATTTTGTCAGTAAGTAAACCACGCAAGACCGGTTTCGTGAACGCGCAGCAGTTGTGTAGAGTTGTCGCGGTCTAGCTGATGCCGAAATCTCAAAGCTATGCTGAAATCTCCACTCGGTTTCAGTGATGTGCGGCTTTGCGCACAGAGCTCCACAGCGGTGTCCTTTTCTCACTTTTCTTGATTCACTGCTGACTGTGTTGGGAGGAACAATATGCTATTCGATCTATCACCACTCAGGGTAATATACTTTGGCTGAGCTCCGCCACCTAGAAGGGGATCTGCGTGGCCCGCTGAAATTAACGTGCAGACGCCTACTGCAATTGCTTCGTCTAAATATGACGCACGTAGCTTCCTCAAAAGCAACGCTATTGTGTCTGCAGCATAATGGCAAATATTCTGAAGCCATATAAACGGAAAATTTCGACCGACTTCTGGCCTGTGTTATCCGGCATCAGAAATTCATGCACTGTTTTAGCGCAACATTGCAGCCTGATATTGTTTGCCTGGTACATATTAGTTCTGAACTAGTTTTTACCGAGGACTCTACGCTTCCTGCTGATTCTCTTAAACGCCTGTTCATAATGTTTTTTGTGGAAAAGAAACTTCCATTAGATTTAGGAAGCATTGTTGAGCTTACACAGGCTAACCTTCATGACCCCACGCCATGGGTACGGGCTGGACTAACAGCTTATGACCTAATTTTGGCTTCACAGCGGCACACGAATGTCATCGCACTGAGTAGCCTTGCAGCGTTATAGATCCGGAAAATTTCTTGATGCGCCTTTTTGTGAAACTCCTCAGCTATGAGGACCGTGCCAGCTTTGAACCTTGTTAATCTAATAAACTGAAGCGTGGAAGTTCGACTCACCGCGACACAGGTACTCGTCTGCGCCTCCGAAGCAGTCTTCCTTGCCGTCGCAGAGAACATAACGTGGAAGACAAGAGCTTGGAGTGCGGCTCGTACACAAAAACTCATCACTTGTGCACGCGTTGGCGTTTGCTGCAATTGAAATAAAAATGAAAAAGGATGGTTACTTTTACAATCCAAAAATGTACTGAATGCGCACTTTTTTTATACAAGGTGAGAAAAGACGAAAGTAATCACTGTAGTAAGTGCTAAGTAGCTTTGAAATTATAATGGTGATTCAAGGGGAGAAGGAGGGGGAGGAGCTTGTTGAGTGCAAGCGGATCTAGCCGGCAATTGCCCAGCCCGGGCCCTCTTTTCAGGAAACTTTGTCACCGTTCAGCAGTGCAGCAGCTTAATAAACCTAGTGGCAATTCGGTGTTCCTACTTTTATCCCGTGTTTATGAAATGCCTTTTCAATGCTAAAATTCTTCTGAAAGTATTATCATTGCTATTCTTTTAATTACAATTAAATTGGTATCATTATCCGACTCTAATGACGCAAAGCGAAAACGGAGGAATTGACAATCGCAGAAGCAGCGCTACAGCTGCTGCCAAAGCGGAGGACGCAGAAAGAGCGATGATATAGAAGACTGGAAAGAGAATGTATCAGAGGTTTCGCGCCAAAATATGAGTCGTCACTCACACCTGAGTACTCAGCTAATATTGTGTTTTGACCGACAGTAAACAAAGCCTTCTGACAAGTGGGGAACGCAATGAGCTACTCCATATAACAGTGCGCTAGATTTTTGTGATGAAACTTACCGCATTCCTATTGAGACTTAAGGATGTCAACATCCGTTGAAGCTGCTGCTTCTTATCAGTTGCTTTGGTTATGAAATAGATACCGTCACACTTCTAGTGCTGCTCTCAGGCTAATAAGAATTTTTTCACTTCATATTCATTTTTGCTCTTTTCATATTTGTTCACTCTTCTAGCTAACGCCTTTATGATCTATACAGTTTAAAATCTGATAATACAAAGTATGTCTGTACGTATCAAGGATCAACAATGGTTTATGGTAGGTGAAAAGGAATGTCATCATTGTACCAACTTTATTCATCTAGCGTAGGCACGTGTATAAACAGCCCGTCAGGTGGCGCTGATATACATGCGGACGCTTACCGCATTTTTCATCAATTCCGTTGGGACAGTCACGAACGCCGTCACACAGCAACATGCTCGGTATGCAGGTGGCGCCGTCTCGGCAGTTGAATTGACCACGTGCACACCGAGGCAACGGCACCGGTGAAGAAACGTAACCTGATGTACTTGTAATAGGCGCCGCTGTTATTTCACTCGAGGGAACAGGCAGTCCTGATCAAGAAAATAAATAGCAATCAGCAAGAATTATCGAAGAATCCACATATAATAGTACACTGTTGGGATAACTCAGCAACAAATTGCGTAGCGAGAAGAGTTTCGAATAATATATATATATATATATATATATATATATATATATATATATATATATATATATATATATATATATATATATATATATATATATATACAATGATTTGTAAACACTAAGTGCCAAATGCAAACCTTTACTGTTGTGCGATTTCACAAGGCGTAACTCGCACTGAGGCTTTGAACTGTCGGTAATGCACACAAGGTACACCGCATATAATACACGGCACTGCGAAGAACCCGGCAGGGCAAGTGGCGGCATCGATGCTTCGTCGATCAAAATGGCACGTAGAATGTGCACTGTGCACACGAGAAATAAGCCAAAGAACAGGATCAGCAACGTGGACAATTCAAGGCCGACATATCAACTTTCAGGGTTGTAAAGAATGGCATACATAAGACACTGAAGAAGCAGCAAACGAATTTCAAAAAAGAAAGGAAGTTAGAAAGGCGCAGTTTCGCCCGAAATATCGAGCATTGATTGCGATTAAAAATTTATTTAAGTTATGGGGTTTTACGTGCCGAAACCACTTTCTGATTATCAGGCGCGCCGTAGTGGAGGACTCCGGAAATTTAGATCACCTGGGGCTCTTCAACGTGCACCTAAATGTAAGCACACGGGTGTTTTCGCATTTCGCCCCCACCTAAATGCGGCCGCCGTGGCCTGGATTCGATCCCGCGACCTCGTGCTCAGCAGCCCAACACCATAGCCACTGAGCAACCACGGCGGGTGCATTGATTGCGATCATCATCATCATCATCATCATCATCAGCCTGGTTACGCCCACCGCAGGGCAAAGGCCTCTCCCATACTTCTCCAACAACCCCGGTCATGTACTAATTGTGGCCATGCCGTCCCTGCAAACTTCTTAATCTCATCCGCCCACCTAACTTTCTGCCGCCCCCTGCTACGCTTCCCTTCCCTTGGGATCCAGTCCGTAACCCTTAATGACCATCAGTTATCTTCCCTCCTCATTACATGTCCTGCCCATGCCCATTTCTTTTTCTTGATTTCAACTAAGATGTCATTAACTCGCGTTTGTTCCCTCACCCAATCTGCTCTTTTCTTATCCCTTAACGTTACACCTATCATTCTTCTTTCCATAGCTCGTTGTGTCGTCCTCAATTTGAGTAGAACCCTTTTCGTAAGCCTCCAGGTTTCTGCCCCGTAGGTGAGTACTGGTAAGACACAGCTATTATATACTTTTCTCTTCAGGGATAACGGCAACCTGCTGTTCATGATTTGGGAATGCCTGCCAAACGCACTCCAGCCCATTCTTATTCTTCTGATTATTTCCGTCTCATGATCCGGATCCGCCGTCACTACCTGCCCTAAGTAGATGTATTCCCTTACGACTTCCAGTGCCTCGCTGCCTATTGTAAATTGCTGTTCTCTCCCGAGACTGTTAAGCATTACTTTAGTTTTCTGCATATTAATTTTTAGACCCACTCTCCTGCTTTTCCTCTCCAGGTCAGTGAGCGTGCATTGCAATTGGTCCCCTGAGTTATTAAGCAAGGCAATATCATCAGCGAATCGCAAGTTACTAAGGTATTCTCCATTAACTTTTATCCCCAATTCTTCCCAATCCAGGTCTCTGAATTGATTGCGATAGCAAATTATTATACAGCTATCCGAAGTAAGGGTGGTACTTTTATCAGCGCCATGAACTGCTGTAAGCATTCGCTTACTAACCGAATGAACAAGCATGGTGCCGCGCGCGCACAGGCAAACGTGAACACGTCGCAATCGATGACTGTTTACTGTCGATGTCGAGCCCTGTCGTGATGAAGAGCGGCAACAGCGGCAAGTAAATGTCCCCTTCGTGCTGCATCTTACTTCAGTGCGAACTAGGCGCGCGAGGACACAGCGATATCGAAACCATCAGCTTTCTCGCGACACCTAGCCTTCAAACCCATCGCAGGTTGCTTCCAATATAGGGCGCGAGTGGTCGCGCTCAGCCGACGCAGCCGGAGTAGAAGAGAAGATGCGCACTAACCTGCCCTCCTCCACTCCCTCCTAGAGCGTACAGATCTTCGTGCTCCCTCCCCTTTTCCCCTCCCTCTCTTACGTGCGCTAGAATACGCTGCTCCGTGAAGCCACCTTCCTTCTCGGCTCATCGTCGCTAGAGTTCCGTTGCACCTACGGTATACGGCGCGCGGCCACAATGCGGCTACAATGCAGCGGAAAATGATGTGGAGCGTCCATATCTTTATTGTCACAATAATAAAGTTGTAGAAAATGAGGCCGTCAGTATGCGACATACAATGAAGCTATTTTACTCTCGTAAAGTGCTCGCAAATGAATGTTTACAACAATTTCACTTTTTTATATATATACAAACAGCTTCGAAATATTACGTCCGCGCTGAGTATAAGTGTTTAAAGTTTGGTGCATTTCAAGTGAAGGCCATATCTAGAAAGATGCACTGATAAGTGGCCGCAAATGCTTCACGGTATGCTCTCCGGCATTGTCAACGATAAAGGTATCCTGTTTTACGTTTTGTGCTGTTGTTGTGTGTTTTTTTCAAGTCTGAAACATGCAGACCCGTTAAACACTTTATGCCTAATTTATTTCTGACTTGAACAATTATTTTCAAACTTATTGGCTTATTTGGCTTTCGCAACTATATCAACAATAACACTGGACAATTTTATTGCACTGATTCATGTCTGCTGCTCTACGTTGCTATTTGGACTTTGGCTATACTGCTGAAAATTTATGCAGCTGGGCACGCACAGGAAAAACGCCTGGTTTTTCTCTTGTGAAACTGTTTTTCCCTCGGACAAGCGAAACTTATAAGAAGAATCTTCAGCGAAGACCACGATTATATCCACCACCTAAATGACCTTAAAACAATGCTAGCAGAAAGGAACTATACCCAAGTTGCTCTCGATAGAGCTTATGGTGCCGCGTGAAGATTGAAGAGACAGTCGGAATTGGAGAAGAGACAGCCCACACTAGAATCTGACAGACCGCCGGCCTTTATGACAAGATATTCTAATGCACTCCCAAACATAAACAACATCGTAAGAAAATACCACCCAATATTGTCAAGTAACGAGCGTCTGCGAAAAGAGCTCCCGGATGTACCTAGGGTTACATATCGCCGAAACAGGAACTTTAAAGACATTTAGTGCACGCAAAAGTCAGCCGAGAGCATTCCCCCGTAATAAAAGCATGTTGTCGCCCTAGGCGCAAACCCTGCTGGCATCTTCGAAGTGACATTAAAATTAAAAGCACCACAAATAGTTATACACATGAAGTCAAATCTAGCTTGACTTGTACAAGTTTGGATGTGATTTATATGCTTGAATGTTCCTTCTGTAAGAAACAATATATCGGTGAAACAGGACAATCAATGAACGTCAAATTAAACGGACATCGCCCAGACACAGCTAAAAAGCTTCTCAAAGCCGTCGCCGAGCATTTCAACCAACCAGGTCATAACTTTGATGAACGTAAACTCTATATTTTACAATCAAATTTCCGTTCTGAACGAGAAAGAAAACACAGAGAATGATACCTTATCCATAAGTTCAAGACATTGCAACCAATAGGCATAAACGTTTCAAAGGGAGCTTTAGAATCTATTCACTATGCTCAACTTCGAGCTATAGGCAACAACACTTAGTTTGATTTCTTGGCGTATCCCCCACTTTTTTTCCCCTTGCCATTCCTCTTTCTTTTTAGCCGGCGTGTCAGACGCCCTTGACACGCCGGCTAACACGCGCTCATTGACAGACCGGGGTGGGCGTTGGCCCTGGCTTTGGCCTTGTGCACAGCGTTCCTTTACTCTCAATTCAACACGCTAACACACCGTCCCTCGTTTCCGCACCCTCCCGCCTCACACCCTCTCCCCTTTAGAAGAACCCCACCTATATATACTGTGGCGAGGAAAGCGTACGTCGCCTTGAAGAAGACAAGTCCACTTGTCGAAACGTTGGCTCCTGCATTCACCTTGTTCATGTTTTGCTCATCGACCTGTTTTTTCTTCTTTGTTTCTGCTTTCTTTATTTTTATAATACCTTTGGATTTGACCTTGCTGGCTAAAGTACTAACAGAAATGGAAGAAGGACCTCTTGCATTTATTGAGGCCGAGATGAACATTGCATTTGGAGCATATCAACACCTCCTGTTCATTTAGGGTATTAATACACTTAGGATATTTGCACTTCCGCGGCGTGTCATTTACAAGTGGCCCGTTCCCGTGTTCTCATTCTGATGCCCACAGTTGGAAGTGAATTCATGGACCCCTCTTCTTCGCTACAAGAACGGCTTTCATGAGCGCTGATTGCCTGCAGCTTTGGTTTGGAGCCGTGCCTCTTTCTCGTTAGACAGCGCGATGCTTCAACAAAAATATATCTAAAATACTTCATGGAGTCCTCACGTTCGCTCTCAGGTATATATTTTCCACTAAGGCATCTGACATGTCTCAATGTCGGATGTCTCCGTCCACTCCTTATATTCTATTGCCGATAGCCAGGCATTCGGAGAGACTGACTTTTCCCCTTCATTGTCCTCGCTGGTTCTTTCAGTTATTGAATATGTCGTGTCTTCAAATCTGCATGCATAGTCCTCGTCATCTTGGTCACTGAAACAGCATTTATCACTCTGGAATTTAGGTGGAGGACATGTCCGCAGATGTCCTCAGCCGACTTCATGCATCAAAATATTAAGGGTGCACCTGTTACGTGGCACGTTCACAACACACTGAAACGGCCTACCTGCTCACCTCATTTCAACAATGCGGCTAAATCGCGCCTCTATTATATTTCTTTGTTTCTTGCGCGGTACAATACCAGCTAACCGCAGGAGTACAAGTGCAAGCGCGAATTATTCGTGTAATCAATTTACGACATGATGAAAATCCAACCCTTGTGCTTCCCTAACCGCGTTCGGATGCTTTTATTGCGGTAAGAATAAATAGAGATGCACACGAGAACAAAAGCCAATTTTATTTCACGTATAGTCTATTATCCTATCTCAGCACTCATCAAAGAAAAAAAACATCAAAACGCATGGGCTCGACAACAGCGTAGTTATCACAATCCGCGCAAGCTTCACGTTCATATTATTATCCGAAAGTGGGGATCCAATATTTTATCAATGGTATCGCCGTGTGGAGAATAAATAATAACCAAAACGACTTTGCAAATTATCTGCGTTCACGTGCAGCCGTTCATTATTTGTTATGTCGCTAGTTCGCGACACTGGACGTTAAGCAGTTCAGATGGTCTCGAGCTACTGGGGAGGCTTTTGGGAAGCATAGCTGCAACTGCAATGTATTTCATCGCATGTACTTAGGAGCAATATCTTGGAAATGGTGCTATAGCCGTAGGTTTATTATATCACAAGCCAGCCAAAGAGGCGCTTAAAACACTGCATTACCTGTCACTGAAGACGCCATACTTTCCGTGTTGTATGGGTGAGTAGAGACATGGGTTGTAGAAACTCCTGCAATAGTGGACAATGGAATAGCTTAAAGAATTTGCACAGACCAAACAAATTTTAAGTTATTAATCATACAATACTCTCTTTTTCAGAGAGCTGCGCGTGTACTTTGCTCTTACCCCATTTTCAGAACACGGCATTGTTTTGTATGATAGTCATTAGCCTGGTTCGTAGCCGTACTAGCCCTATGAAATTTGACATTCTATGTCAAGAAATTATGAAGTTTTGTACTGCTGATAAATAGTAGAGCTATTAATATACCAACTGTTCTTATTTCTAGGATGTACTCGCTTTACAGAATTTTCGTGCTGCTCTATATATTGTTTATTCGATATAATATATCTTTTATATCGCTCCTCGACGAAGATATTCGCGCTGATATTTTTTTGCACAAACTCTATGGGCAAACAAATATCTGGTTTCACTCTTTAGTGCTCCCTAATGCTTTAGCACGTTTATTAAGTAAAGCTTACTAAACTGAACAATAAGGTTAAAGAGCAAAAAGAATGAAAATTGAGAATAGCGGCTCATTATCTTCAAATAAGGAAACTTAGAAACATGGCGGCTTCCTAAACTTCCCCTCACTCAGTTTCGATGATCGCTTACCAGGCTGCGGGGAAACAGTGATAACCTTGGACGAGTCGCATTTTCCCGGATGGACGTCAATATCATCGATGCCCAAATCACCCGAAGAACTTCCGGTGCTGCCAGTAATGACAATCTGCATTGTGGTAAAGAAAGCAAAAATATTTTCGGTGCAGAAATAGTCCAGTAGTTTTCTTGTTTAGGACTTCCATCAATTATGCTTATAAATATTCCATTGCGAGACATTCTTCCCCGAGCCAACCCAGTTTTGGGGTGCATCTCGGTGTTTTCGTGGACCGATCCCGAAGATAGGGTCATCTAAAAACATGCGTCATTTGGGCCACCAGACATGTACCACTAGGTATATTTGAACTGGCTATTTACTTATGGGTATGTGCCTCTGGGATCACTGGGTATGTGCAACTCAGTATGTGTCTTTCTTCAACGAACCTCTTTCACACCAAGGTGTGGGTTTGTAACTATGCCTTCGGGTATGCGTCAGCGGGTACGTGTCCCTCTTTAATGAACCACCTTGATGCCAACTAGAGTATGTGTCACTAGGCCTACTGCATATGTATGGCTCTACAGTGAACCTTTTTTGACGCTAACTTGAGTGAGGGGAAGATTTGTACGCATTACACGTAATTCATTATTTGTAATCAATGACATTTTTGGTAGCGTTGTAATTTAATGATGACTTTTTTTTGGCTCGGTAACACTCACTGTACTTCAATTACTTTTTGCAGTATTCGATTACTTTATTGGCGGCACGAGCTTCAACGCACGACGCCGCTTTGCGCACGTGATTTTGGCGGCAACTGCAGCTGAACAGCTGCGGTCGTGCCACGTAGCAGCCTCCTCGCGGATGTGCACTTTCCGACAGACAAACGCTGCACTCAGTAAGCACTTCCCATCTCAACGACATGTCGCTCGCCCTGTATTGTCCGCACTGCATTGTGCAACTCGCGGCGGTTTCGCGTTTCTAAGTGCTACGGGCATCACCACGTGAAAAGATTCGTGTTTAGGCAAAGTTTACGCTTAGATATTTTTCGTTCTCACTAGATAGTTCCGGACCTTCGTTCGCAAATTTCTACGACTAGTGAACGTACATTACAACACAGTCACAGTCAACACAGTGTAGCAGTCTCTCAGAAAGAAATTAATTGTGACTGGCAAAAAAAATTAGAACACTTGCTGCTAGTGAGGAGAAACTACGCGTGAAGAATGCAGAAAACTCACTGAAAGATCTAGGCGAGCTCGCTATAGTTATGTTATTTCTGCGATGTTAATTAAAATTCCCAGGAAAGTAAGGCAAAAACAATCAATTGCTCTTTATTATCGCCTAATTAGTTTCGTGGTGCAGTAGTTGTTAACAATAAATGTGTAGATTTTGGATGCAAGCTAACTCCTAGGGAGAGTTGGTGATTACCGTAACGCATTTTTTTGTAGCGCGAAATATAGAAAAGAAAATACAAGAGAAAGGAAAGAGCTACCACGAGGGCAGATGAACCGCGACATGACAGACGACCGATTGTGTGTAGCACTCCGCTTTAGAAGTTGGGCGGGGCTGTCGCCATAGCTCTTGGCTCGCAAAAAAGAAACCTAAGTTTACCCTTTCTGAGCGATCCTGCCTTTCTGTCTGCTCTCTCTCTTTCACTGCTTTTCCCCTTCCTGAATTTGTTGCGCTACAAAACTCATGGCTTACAGATTTTGAATGAATTATTTATAAGTGTAATCACTTACTTTTTTTCTATATACGGGTACAGGTCTGGTTAGTGCATATAACAAGAGCAAACAACACCTGTATAATGACATCGTGGAAGCATTACGTAAATATCAACTCCCGTCGAGTTTCCTCGGCTTTTTCATTTAGGCCCCTCTGAAGATATGGAGTTAGCGATTAAATTAACATACGCAACAACCTGCATAATCTTACAAAATAATTGCCATACAGGGCCTTCAACATTGAACTAGAAGCATGCTTATTAATGCTATGCTCGCTACGCAAATATTGCTTACGCATATGGGCTATATGCTTTGGCAGACAGAATTGCTTTGAGCGCGTACATTCAAGAAAATTTAATTAAAGAAAGTGGTAAATAGCCTTTATATTTAGGTTGATGGTATATGTTTATACTAGAAGCTTGAAGGCGCGCCTACACTAGAATAATTCCAGTCTGTGAGAAGCATATACAAGGGGGCTCATATACCGAAGTACTCATTTAAATTTAATGCAGAGAACGCTGATATTGCATTTCAGAGAGAAGTCTCAGCACAAACCAATAGCATCGTGTGATGAGTCTGAATGTGGGAAAGGGGAAACTCAGGGTTGTTTATGTTATGTACTGGGAATTACTTTATTCCGCAAATAGTACACATAAAGAACGTAGCCTTGTCGGAGAGATGGCGACCACACTACATCACTTGGCACGAACACACTGTCCACGTGATTGTCCCGCAACAGGGCTTGCCAGGGATGTAGCTCCACCCATCGGCACAGTGGGGAATGTTCACACATAGTTCCGGACACTCCCACTACGCGGCCGCACCCCTCCGCATCCGAGGACCGAAACCCGAACAAATCACGGACACAACAGTTTATGCCAGCCGAGAGCAGTGGCATAGCGATCATCGTCATCATTATCATCATCATCCTGGTTACGCCCACTGCAGGGCAAAGGCCTCTCCCATACTTCTCCAACAACCCTGGTCATGTACTAACTGTGGCCATGTCGTCCCTGCAAACTTCTTAATCTCTTCCTCCCCCCCTAACTTTCTGCCGCCCCCTGCTACGCTTCCCTTCCCTTGGAATCCAGCCCGTAACCTTTAATGACCATCGGTTATCTTCCATCCTCGTTACAGGTGCTGGTTATGCCCCCCCCCATTTCTTTTTCTTAATTTCAACTAAGATGTCATTAACTTGCGTTTTCTTCCTCACCCAATCTGCCCTTTTCTTATCCCTTAACGTTACATCCATCATTGTTCTTTCCATAGCTCGTTGCGTCGTCCTCAATTTAAGTAGAACCCTTTTCGTAAGCCTCCAGGTTTCTGCCTCGTAGGTGAGTACTGGTAAGACAAAGCTATTATACACTTATCTCTTGAGCGATAATGACAACCTGCTGTTCATGATCTCAGAATGCCTGCCAAACGCACCACGGCCCATTCTTATTCTTCTGATTATTTCCGTCTGATGATCCGGATCAGCAGTCACTATCTGTCTTAAGTAGATGTATTCCCTTACCACTTCCAGTGCCTCGCTACCTACTGTAAATTGTTGTTCTTTTCCGAGACTGTTAAACATCACTTTAGTTTTCTGCAGAATAATTTTTAGACCCACTCTTCTGCTTTGCCTCTCCAGGTCAGTGAGCATGCATTGCAATTGGTCCCCTGAGTTACTAATCAAGGCAATATCATCGGCGAATCGCAAGTTACTAAGGTATTCATCGTTAACTTTTATCCCCAATTCTTCCCAATCCATGTCTCTGAATACCTCCTGCTATGAATAGCAGGAGGTATTCGCATAGGAGGTATTCGCATAGGAGGTATTCGCACGTGTATTCGCATAGCATGCGAATACACGCTATGAATAGCATTAGAAAGATCGTATCTCCCTGCCTGACGCCTTTCTTTAGTGGCATTTTGTTGCTTTCTTTATGGAGGATTACGGTGGCTGTGGAGCCGCTATAGATACCTTTCAGTATTTTTACATACGGCTCGTCTACCCCCTGGTTCCGCAATGCTTCCATGATGCGGAGGTTTCGACAGAATTAAAGGCTTTCTCGTAATCAATGAAAGCCATATATAGGGGTTGGTTATATTCCGCACATTTTTCTATCAACTGATTGATAGTGTGAATATGGTCTATTGTTGAGTAGCCTTTACGGAATCCTGCCTGGTCCTTTGCTTGACAGAAGTCTAAGGTGTTCCTTACCGGCTTCTAAAGTGGCGCGTTTTACAGAATTAGCCATGTGAGATGTGGTGGTGTATCTTTGTGTCCGTACCACCACCTGCGATTGTGAGATTGGCAAACTAGGAGCTGAATCGGATTATAGATAACTTGTTGTTGGAGAAGTATGGGAGAGGCCTTTGCCCTGCAGTGGGCGTAACCAGGCTGATGATGATGATGATGATGATAGATAACTCAATGCGGAAACGCTTCAGAAGCAATACCCAAATGGAATTGTTTCTGAATACGGATGTGCTCATGTGACCCCAATGCAAATATAACTCTATACCATAGTCCTCAAATAAAAGTTGCAGTTCACAAGTTTTTATTAGGGATATTCGCTTTTTTGAGAAAGCTGTATCCACCAAAGATTGTAAACAATCTGAGTAAAGACCGTTCGTATAGCTAGCGCATAAATTTTAATAGAATTTCTTTTTAATTTATCTTTGAGGGCCTCTAGTCAGAGGAGTTCTGCGAAAAATGTAGTCACTAAGTGATTTTTAAATTGTTGAGTGATATATTAGGTAAGTCATTAAGTCGGCTTCTGTATACAGAGGAAGACAGTGTATGATACATGGCCCCCCAGACGTAAATATTTACTGTTAATAATTCCATAAAGAAGCCTTTTTTCCAATTTAGAACGTGAACATGATCGCCGCTGGAACAGTTTATATACTACTGGATATGTAACGATGTGACTTTGTGCAGAAAGGGTGAACATTGCCATCGGTTCTGGTAAGGTTGTTTCAGTAGTCCGAATTATAAGTGAATCTATATGAAGCCTGTATGAAACATTTCTGTCTGTCACAAGTTACTTGCGCCATCCAATTGATAGTGTGTTCATATGTTCGCAGGTGCTCCACTAACACATTTGTTGGCGTGTTTGCCTTTGAGGTGTCTTGCTGTGCCTGTTTCAAATGCCTGTTTATATTTGCGGTCTCAGCGACATGGACGGATTCGCAGTATTCGCTCAGTGTATATAAGACCAGGAAACATGCACCGTGCCAGAGGGTCTGTCAAGTTAATTACACCCAGTCTCAGTTTACTACTCGACACCAATGCTGTATGCATGCCGCCTTTTCTAAAAACGCATGCGACCGCTTCACTGGCTTGTGCCATGCAGGGGACCTTTGCAAGCTTTGTTGATGTTGCTGTAGTGGATGCTTCTGTTTTCCATTGACTCTCGAAGCCGTTTCTCCTGGCTTTTTGAACAAATTACGGTAATTAAACATTCAACATGGGCTCGCCTTCTACCTTTCTGAGATCCGCTGTCACCGCGACCATATCAAAACACATCTGCATGATCCGATTTACAAGTGACGTCAGTCCGGAACGCTTTATATGCACTGGGTGCACCGATTTTAAGCCATGGCATCTACTCCCCCCCCCCAGAACGAGTAAACTTTCTGTACACGAAAAAGGACAGCCAAATTGAAGACCGCTTAACAAGGTTGCTCAGGAACAGGATGCAGCGTTAGGCCTCTACCTCGACTGCGGACTATAAACGGTTTCGCGTTTTTCAGATGCCGAAGAAAACGCCGAACGCGCTATCTGTCTAGGACGCAAGAACAGTCGTCTGAGCATTGGAGGAACAACCATAGCATAGGCTCGACCGACTCCTGGGCCCTTCTTACGGCGACCTCCATTGTTATGTTGGCCATTGTTACGGAAAACAATGGACTCGTGACACTGCCGAACATGGGGTACAAGTCACCTTTCAGTGCAGTACGTGTTGGTCAAGCAAAATCGAAGAACTGTGAAACACCGCCTTTTAGGTACACAGCGAAAGAAGCTCGTTTTTCATACACCACTTAACAGTAAAATGACCTATAATGAAAATTATTGTGGTATATTGCAGCCGTTCAATTGCAGCAATACTGTCAAACAACCATCATAAATATATGCATGGTAAACTCTATAGCATGGTTATTGCCAAAAGCAACCATTACCGAGAAGTGCTTAGGAAGGTCGTGTCGTTCCACAGAAAGCAACGTCCACTCTGTTGGAGCTGTTGCAAGCACCGTCTTCTGTTCACCAGATGGGGCTCCCGATGAATCCAAGAACTTTATCTTCAGAGATGCATCCGCTGCAAGCGAACGAAAGAAAAAAACATGCAGGGTCATTTAGTTCAGACTTTCAAATCAATAATAAAAAAGAAAATATGTAATGTTGCAATTAATTGGAATTTTATAGATAGCCTTATATATTGTTCAAAACTAAGAAATAAAGCCGCTGTCGTATCTAGCAGTTACACAAAGGCTTATAAAACGTGTCATCTTTTTCTCTAGTTAATGTGTCCTTCTTGTGCACTGTAAGGTACGAGGTTCCTTTAAAATGCGGATGCCTTTGCTGGCTTCCTGTAAGGCCATTTTTGTTATGTTTCCATGTAATCACGTAGTGTATGATATCTATTTGAAATCACTTCTGTGATGATACTGCTACTGAACGCAGGGCTACGGGACATGAGTCTCAATAAGTACTCGTGCACTGTATTGTCTTAACAGTACTGTTAATTCTTTAGCACTTTATATCTCTGTAACTGGTGTGAAAGATATATTTAGACCATTTTTGAACAAGCGGCTGAAGCAACTGCAGTGTTTCTGTGACACGTACGATCACATGAAGAACAGAAGCAACCCCAAAATGCAAGCTGTTGTAAATGGCGTGAAATTAAACGCTATGGCTAAAGTGTCAAATTAATAATGATATTATAATAGTAGAGCAGTGAATAGTTCAGTTTGTAAATTCCGATCTCATATTGCAATATGACCTGGTGTGTTTAAAATGCTACGCACATATTTCATATTAGCGACTACTGAAAGCGGAAACTACATCGGTTTGTTGAACAATGGTCGCTCCAAGGCTAGAACATTGTAGTTAGAAACAATAAATCTAGACTACCGGCTGCTCTGTTCAGATCGTTCCAATTTGGGGAAATGGTACAGTTGATGACCACAAAGAATATGGAGTGCGGAACGGTTCGCTAAAGCGCCTAGGAATTGATGACCACAAAGAATAGGGAGTGCGGAACATTTCGCTAAAATGCCTAGGCATTGCAGTATATAGTTAGGTGCGAGCACAGAAAATTCTGTTTTGTTTTAAGGGTATGCTCAAGCCTCTGTAGGAACTTAACTGCATAGCGAAAAAGCTGATTAGAAATCAGATGATCATGTCTTATTTGCTAAATATAAACCTGGAAAGTCATTGACAGTCACGCAAATCAGCGGCCGAGGACGTGAACTTGTATGCCACAGCAAACGTCAATGAATAAACATAGCATACAAGCAGTTATAATGGCTAAAAATTCTCTGCAACAAAAAACGTTAATTGATCGAGCCTCTGGTGTCTAAGCTAGAAGCGAAAATATAAAGGTGTGAAACATTTTCTTCGTGTAATTGCCTATAGAAGGGGCTAAGATGTGGGCGAGTTGACTGTACGTTTTGAAATGAAACACGGCAGTGAGCCACAAGAGTGAATTCAAAAGAACAATGGGAGGGCAATGTGTCGTATTGTTTTTTCATCATTAGTTCCAGTGGCTCACAAACGTGTAGCGTCATCTTCATCACCGTGACTTGCAATCGCGCTTCATCTTCTTCAGTGCTGCACATCTCCCGGGACTATAGCGTTGCCAGCAGCGGATAGACCGCGCTTGCCTTCTCGGCCAGCCTGTACGCCACCCCCGCCGCTACGCTCCCTACTGTCGCCTTTCCAAATCGATGTAGGGAGAACGGCACGCGTAGCCGGCTACCATCATATTTCCCTATAGGCATAATGCTTCATAATACTTTATTGCAAGCGTTGAAGAAGGACAGAAAGTACCCGTCGATATGATGACGGAGGGAAGCATTAACTTAGAGGCGATAATGGTTGTGGGACATTATCGCATTTGGCCAGTCATAGTCAAGGAGAACCTCGTTCTGTTTTTCTATTGTTTGTTCTAGAGCCACATAAATATCAGTTGTCCAACAAATATTACATTGTACTTACGGTACGCCTTTCAAATAACATAAAGTGTTTGTGTATGCCTTCACCAAGATTAAATCCTTGAGTACAAAACATATAAAACTCACATCCTTTCTTCATGTTATAGTATAGCTTGAAGCAGACAGCAGGGCCAAAGTTGAGGGTTTGGCTTTGAAGACTGCCAAAACGCTTTTCAGACATGTCTTCGGAGTCAAGGAGAAGGTAATGACCTGGAAAATAACAGGTACGGCAATATGACCTAGAACACGCTAAGTAGGAAATATATTAGTAGAAGCTACATACATTAGAGACTGGACAGATGCTCACCAAAGATATGCGGCCATAATGCAAAGTCATTTAGGCAGATATGTTTCAGAACGAACGCGCACAAAGCCAGACAATCTGGGACTTAGTTTTATGCAAACTATCTCACCCTCTCTGCTACCCAACGTGCGGTCGTTCTCGAGGTCGCTTGAGCCAGACACTGTACGACCACTGTGTCGGTACCACTGCATGTGGTTCAGGTCCTCGGCGTTATGCCAATTGCACATGTCCTCCTCGAAAGAGCAACTACCAGGTGGAGGACATGGCTTCTCCCCATGGCTGATGTCGTCCACAGCTACAGCAGTGCCCGCGCCACCGGAAGTCGTCCCTTCGAACACCGTCTGCAAGACGTAAGTACGTATGAGGCGGCAATGCTTTGGCTAGTGCAAGAGCAATACAATGGTAAGAAAATTTTCAAAATCCACGAACAATACCATGATGCTGCTGCAGCTAAGCATTTTTAAATTGGCCATAATCTGAGAACGGAAACAGATGCAAGACGCAGTTCTTGCAACTGCAAGATGACGCGATGACGTGAGACGCAGATGACGTGAAATATGTTGCAGAGGTAGCAGCAGTAGCGGGTGACATGCGCACACTTTCAATATTTCTGGCTGCTGCTGTCTGCGTCATTACGGCGAAGCCGATGTATGATGCTTACGAATAAAACATTGTTGATGACAGCTGTTCGGTACCAACAATTACGGCACACGTCTAAACACATTTGAGGTTTCACAACCCATGTGTCCCAGCGCAGCATCTATTCTGGGGGCGTGACAAAGAATGGACGCGTACCCAGTAACCCAAGTTGTCTGCTAGACTAGGCAGTAGTGAACACATACTCAGGGCCCCAAGTTCTTTATTTACATCCACAAATCTATCCGGCGAGCAAACGACGACGAACGTTAAGCCCCGGGGATGAGGCAAAGAAAGCTTGGCCTCATTGCTACCTCCACGCGCACAAGTGCGAGTAGTTGCCGAAACGCTTTCTCCTATGTGCATCGCCTGATTAGGCTGAAAATGCAAGAACATCTTCGAATATATAAGCAGAACCTCTGAATACTAGAAGTGTTCTCTTGTGCTAATTATCTGCTTGGCTGGCAAGGACACATATTATGGACATTTATATATTTTTATTTATTTTATTTATGTGCAATACTGCTACTCTCATTTGAGAACGTGGCAGTTGAGCGATACAGTATACATGTATATCAGTTGTATGGGAGCGGACGACCAAGAATGGCTGTATAACAATTGCCTCAGTAGACCGGAACTCTGGCCAGCGCACCACAGCAGGCTTACAATACCGCAGTGCAGGTGAGTATCGCTATTTTGCGCTCAGCCTAAAGCTCGCAGTAGGAATGAAAAAAAATATATAACAGTTCATTATGCACACAACAGTGGGACCTCGACATGGGTACTTGAGAAGTGGACTCCCCATAGGTAACATGAACTCTTCATGCTATTCAACTAGGAGTATTATGTGACGTACATCTAAAATAAAGCACCGCTGCTTTACCTTTACGTGCAAGCAGAGAGAGTCTCAGTGTCTAGGAGGAGGAGGAGTAATAAACTGTTATTGTAGAACCAGCACTTTATGATGGCCGGGCCTAAGCCTCCCACGAAGGGACGTCGAGGGCTTGCCTCGCCGCCGCCTCGCGGGCGTGCTGGGTCGCCCAGGTTTGGTCGTCGAGGGCGGAGCTCCGCAGAGCCTCATGCAACCTCGACGAGAGAGTCGTGGTGTTAGTCTGGGTGTACTGTGCTGGGCACTCCCATAGCATATGCGGAAGCGTAGCCGGGTGAATTCCACAGCACCGGCAGTTGGGGGTAGTGTAGACGTCCGGAAATATAAGGTGGAGGCGGGCGGGTGAAGGGTACGTGTTTGTTTGTAGTAGACGCAGGGTGGTAGCCTGCGCCCGGCTGAACTTTGGGTGAGGCGGGGGGAAGATTCGGCGACTGAGGTGAAATGCCTTAACGAGATCGTTATAAGTTGTCAGACTGTCCCTGGTGTCCAACTCATCTCCAGTGACTCCGGCGCGGTTGACTAGACCTCGCGCAATGGAGTGGGTGACCTCGTTGAGATTGGGGAGGTGTGGGTGGACAGGGCCCGCATGGGCCGGGATCCATGTTAGGGAGATTATGCTGTCTTTAGAGTGTGGTGCCTGGCAGAGGATGCGAAGAGCTTGGGGAGAAATACGGCCTTTGCTGAAGTTAGTAACGGCTGAGCGAGAGTCACACACTATGGTGTGACAGGTGGGATCCAAAGTGGCCAGGGCGATGGCCACCTGAGATCGTTGTTGGGCTTCAATGAGTTCGGAAAGGTTGTTGTGAACTCCCAGTTGGTTGAAGAGTTCAGTGCTGGTGCAATGCGGGAGCCCAAGTGCTTGCTTGTAGACCCCTCGTATGAGGGTGTCGAGCTTGTTTTGCTCAGCCCGGTACCAGTTGAGGTACGCAGCAACGTACGTAATGTGGCATATGACAAATGATTGGACGAGTCGGAGAAGGCTTTCTTCTTTGAGTCCTCCTCGTCGGTTAGATATACGTTTAAGAAGTCGTAGGGTGTTTTGCGATTGGGCACAGATCTTGTTGAGAGCCAAGGCGTTGGAGCCGTTGGTAGAGATGGTGAGACCGAGAACCCGGATACTAGGGACGTGTGGGATAGGACTGCCATCTTGAAGGCGTAGGGTGATGGCGTCACAGGGTCGGTGATCAGATTGGTGTTTGGGAGGGCGACCCCGCTGAATGGGCTTGTATAACAGAAGCTCCGATTTAGCCGGCGAACAGCGCAGTCCGGTCCCTTGGAGATAGGCTTCAACCGTGTCAATCGCCGTTTGGAGGGCTGATTCCACTTGACCATCACTACCTCGGTACGACCAGATGGTGATGTCGTCGGCGTAGATGGTATGGTTGATATTGTCGACTTGCTGTAGGTGCTTGGCAAGGCCAATCATGACTAAGTTAAATAGCATGGGAGAGATAACTGAACCTTGCGGGGTACCTTTGCTGCCAAGGGGAAGCTGGTCTGATCGTAAATCCCCGGCCGAGAGGGTAGCCGTGCGATTGGAGAGAAAGTCACGGATGTAATTGTAGGCTCGCTCTCCCAGGTGGAGGTTGGAGACCTGGTCAAGGATAGCTGCATGGGAAATGTTATCAAAGGCTTGAGTGAGGTCGAGTCCGAGGATGGCTTTCATGTTACGGGAACGATCGTTTAGCACTTGATGCTTGAGCTGCAACATAGCGTCTTGAGTAGAAAGGTGAGGGCGAAATCCAATGATGGTGTGGGGATAGAGAGAGTTGTCCTCGAGGTGACTGTTGATGCGTGCTAAGAAGGCGTGTTCCATCACCTTGCCTACGCATGAAGTGAGGGAGATGGGCCTTAAGTTATTGAGGCTAGATGGTTTGCCAGGCTTTGGGATTAGGATAGCGTTGGCAGTCTTCCAGGCGGCTGGAAGGGCACCACTGCGCCAGCAATCGTTGATGTAGTCAGTCAGATGGGACACGGACTCGTCATCGAGATTGCGAAGGCTTTTGTTATTGACCCCGTCTGGCCCTGGAGCAGAACGACCGTTAAGCTTGCGTAGAGCGGCATGTATTTCAGATACGCTGAAATCGGCGTCTAGTGCAGGGTTGGGGCTACCGATGTAATTGCTGTGTGGACTGACTTGTCCCCTGGAGATATATCTGGTACAGAGGTAGTCAAGCACCTGTTGTGGACCTTGCTTAAGGGTCTCCGTATAAAGGAGCTTCTGCAGCCGATCCTGTTGGGTGGTGCGGGTGGTGGTATTATCCAGCAGATGTTTGAGGAGTTTCCACGAGGAAGGGCGATGAAGTTGTCCATCCACCGTGTTACACAGCTCAGTCCATTGTTGCCGGCTGAGGGTTTGACAATGCTCCTCGATGGCTGTGTTCAGTTTGGAGATCTTAGTTCTAAGGCGACGGTTTAGGCGCTGCCCCTTCCATCGAGCTAGGATAGAGGCTTTAGCCTCCAGAAGATGGGCGAGGCGGCTATCCATGCGTTCAACTGAGGCATCTGTAGTTACCACCCGAGTGGCCGTTTGAACATCAGTGCGTAGCGCTTGCATCCAGGTGTTAATGTCGGTAATGCCTTCTGCTGAGGTAGAACCTATGCGTATTTTTCGAAAAACGTCCCAGTCGGTAATGGTGAATTCTTTAGTGGGGGCAGGGGCGGCAGCGAGTTGGGGTAAAGAGAGAGCAAGGATATAATGGTCGCTGCCCAGGTCTTGCTGGGTATTGGTCCAGTGTGCATCGTTGATATGTTTGATGAAGGTGAGGTCGGGGGTAGAGTCCCGGGTAGTGGAAGTACCGAGGCGTGTAGGAAAGGAGGGATCCGTGATGAGCGTAAGGCCTAAGTCGTGGTAATCTTGCCAGAGGTTGCGAGCTGCAGCTTCCGTGCGAACGTAGCTCCAGCCTGTATGGGCGAGGTTGAAATCACCGCCGATGAGTAGGGGGTGCGTTCCAGCTACGTGAAGAGCCTTCTTAAAGAGGGTGAGGAAGCGACACCTTGCTTTATCCTTGGGGCTATTGTAAATGTTCAGAAGGAAGATGCATTCTTTCCGTTTACGATTGGGAATTAATTCGAGGAATAGATGTTCGATGTGAGGACTATTGAGATCATGTTCAATAACAGGAATACGACGCCGTACTAGGGTGGAGACCCTGTGAAGAGGGTGGGTGGTATGGAAGGTTTGATAACCGGGAAGCGTGGTCGGGGCGTTGTTGGTTTCTTGAAGTAGGATAGCATCCGGGCGGCGGGTATGTTGGCGTAGGTATTGATTGAGTACCGGTTGTTTATGGTGAAAGCCTCGGCAGTTCCACTGCCAAATGAGGGCGTCTTGATTAGTGTGAGCCATGATGGGAGATGGTGGATGTCGCCATCGGCGTCCCGGAAGGGTCGCAGACGGGGGCGGCATGGCTAGGAGGCGTGAGAATATGAGTTTCCAGGTTGGTCACGCATTGGACAATACCAATGAAGGCTTGCTGGATGGAGTCCAGTGCATGTTGGAAAGTGCTAATAGTTGTTTGAAGTGAGATGAGCATGTCTTTGACTTCAGAGCGGACCTGGCCCGTGGCTCCATCTTGCAGGGCTCTCTTCTTGGGGGCGGGAGTCGAGGGGGCCTCCTGACTAGGGGCAGGGACGTTCTGTGCGATAGGTGTAGGGGCTGGTGTTTGGGTCTGTTTGAGGTCTCTAACCTCCTGCGAGAGTTTAGTGAGGAGATCGCGTAGAATGGCGTTCTCGCGCTTAAGCTGAGCTATTTCTGGGTTTTCTGGTGAAAGAGGAGGGTAGGTGACTTGTGTGTTGGCGATCTTACGACCCTCTCGCGAGGTGCCCATGAGAGCGTCTGCGAAGCTCACCTTGCTGTGGTTGGTAGATGTGATGCGTGAAGCCGATGCAGACCGGGATCTTGAACGTTGTTGCCTGGATCGAGATGGAGTTCTGGAGCGGGAACGGCTCCCCCTTGACGGTGCGCGGGAGCGTGGCCTGGTTCTGGTGCTGAGGGTGGAGGAGCCGGCTTGTTTATAGGGGGCTTGGCTGGTTGTTCGTCGTTCTCCGATACGCTTGCGGATGACGTACGGGGCTTTATATCGAGCGGCACAGCTTTTGTCCGCGGTGAGATGGGGACCACCACAGAGCGAGCACTTAGGGTTACAGTTATGGTCGGCGGGGGGGTTGCGGACACCGCAGCCCCGGCATATCTTGTTATTTGGGTAGGGACAAACGTCCATACGGTGTCCGAGGCGGCCACACTGGTAACAAATGTCAATTTGCTTCCGATATAGCGAACATGGGAGTAACGTGGAACCGTAGCGGACCTGATAAGGCACATCCAGTCCGTCAAAAGCGATTATCACTGTTGTAGTAGAAGCGATGCGCTTGGCTGCCAAGGCTGTCGGGTTTCGGGCAGTGACAATTTTGTTGTGGATCTGCTGGGGAGTCTCCGTGAGTGGGATGCCACGGATGACCCCCTTCGTCGTGTCCTCAGCTGCGGTTTCATATGCATTGACCTCGTGGTTGACGCCGTTCACATGGATAGAGCGAATTAGAGCGTACCGGTCTGCATGGTCCGGGCGAGGTGTGCTGACGACAACGATGTTTTGTTGCGTATTCGGGCAGACAGTGTCTCCTGAGCTTTCTTCGTCCGTGAGGTTGGCTGCTTGGAGAATGGCGGTGGTTACCACGGGACTGCCGATCTTGGCTATATGAAGGGCGCCCTTGGGGCGGATGACAATCTTGATATCCTCCGTCGGAAGCGGTGGCATGCGGCCCGCCTTCAAAACTTGAGCTTTAACGGGCTGCCTCACCCGAGAGCGGGGCCGGCTACTTGGGGCTTGAGATGATTCATCGGCCGGGGTCAAGTTGTCCGTGCCGCGGTTTGAGCGGCGGGATCGTGCAGTGAGCCAGCCAGACTGGGCGGTCACTTCATCTGGCGAAATATCCTGGCCGGCGACCTGGATCTCCATAGCGAAGACAGAGGTGCGGGATCACTCTGGTAGGAGATGTAAACGCCGCGCGCCGAGGCGCGACACGCCGCCGAGACCCAGTCGGTGCAGTCGGAGGCTTAACGACCGGCCAGCTAGGCTTAGCGCGGCGGCGACGTGGCGGGTGGAGAAAAGGTGCGGTTCCCAGGAAAATGGAAAGTCCCACCTGAAAGCGAGGTGTCCACAGAGTCCGGAGAACTTCAAGAATCGTTTGGTGAAAACTTTAGGTCGCTAACCACAGAGAAATCTGCGATAACACTTCTCTCAGTGTCTACACCAACGACATATTCTAACCTAATTCCACAAAGTGAGAAATCATGTTCCTATTCGTAATTGCTACATTCTAATCCTTAGTCAATTATATGCAAATGACGCTCTAACTAAATGACTGAAGCAAGTAAAATATCGGTGGAATATTACAGGAAACCCAATTTAAAGAACAACTGTAATGAAGATAACTGCTTTGAAAGCACCCTAAATCACTCTCGCCCGAAAAGTGAACCATCGACAGCGATTGCAAAGTATTAGGCAATTAGACGAAGTAAGGTACACACAGTATTATCGACCGTACCGACCGTACATCCGCTTAGTAATGAGTTTAAAAAGCATGGTGTCGTGAGCAGCCTGGCAAAAGTGAACATATCTCACTCGAAGAGCACTAGCACTTGCAGTCACAACGCTGGCGTGATGAAGCGAGTCGGCAACGGGGAATATAAACGCCTTGCATTGCATCTCCCAGGCACTAGCCGTTTTGGCTCGTTCATGGCCTTTGCACCCGCCGCAGATTACCTCGACGATCGGCGGCGGGCAACGCATGCGCTCATATGCGCGGACAACTATGCGCAGTCAAGGCAGCGCTAAAGAAAGACGCGCACCCTCATCGTACCCCTAATCGCGCGCTTGATCACGTTAACCGACACTCAGCTCGCCCCCCGCCCCTTTTCTAGCGCAGGCTTGAGCACGTGACATCCAACACTAGGCGCGAGTAGACGGCGCGCATCAAGCCACACGTTTGCTCTCGCACCCACAACGTACGGTGCACAGCGCGTGATGTGATCTTACAGCACTTCGACTTTATACGTGGCATCACGGAGTCGGTGATGGTTATGGTAGAAATTCGCCTTGACTGTTCATATATTCACAATAAAATTGTTCGTCTATCCTGGGCACTGAATTACTCATAAGATATGAGTGCTCATTGATTTGAATACCATTGTCTCTCCCTGCCAACTGGCTCTCGTAATGGCAATCGAGAATACTTTAGTGAAGGAGCGGTGTTTACTAGCGTGAATGGCCGGCGTGATGTAGCAAGAAATTCGGCGAAGCTTCTTAGCCACCTCAATTAGGTTCGTAGGAGTTTATAGGACTGTCATCATATATTATTAAACTATCGCATGCACCCACTCAAAGAGGACGATGTTCTTTACTTGCACTTGGCGGTAACACGTTGCGAATTTTCACAGGTTATAAAGAGTCCTCACTAGACTGTATATTCTCTCTTTTGACACACTGAATGAGAAAGAAACAACTTGTGCTTAATCTGTGACAGGCCTTCTTTTTCAAGCCTTTTTTTCTGCATATTCAAAGTAGTGTACATAAGCACTGTATTATGGAACACAGGACAATTCTAGGCTAACTTGCGCCATTCTTTACCTAACGCTACCAGATTTACTTGCGGTGCTTATTGCCGTACTTACTGAAACAGATCCTTGATAACTGGTCAAAGCAACAGCAGCCGAATACCATCGCTCAGTTGGAGCGTCCACCCTCGTTCCAAACCAGAGTGCATCCTTTTGCTGATCGTCGACAACTTGTGTGACATTCAGTGTCTCCGTCGCGCCAGCGATGAAGAACCAGAAGCGGAGACACCTGTTCTTCCTGGTGTCGTATGAGCCTGGAGGGCTCACCATGCGGCCATTGGGAGGGTTCACCAGGGCAAATCCGCCTAAAAAATTAAATAGTGTTTTTTTACGTGGTAAAACTACGATATGATTCTGGGGCACGTCGTAGCTGGAGACTCTGGAATACTGTCGACCCCAGTACACTGTCGACCCGAAGATACTGTCGACCCCAGTGTCCCTGGGGTGGACATTTTCTGCACTTCAGCCCCATCAAAATGCGACTGTCGTCGCCCGGATTGTACCCGAGACTTCGAGCTCAGCAGCGTAACGCTATAGCTACTGGACTACCAAGACGGGTATGCAAAGTCGCCTGCTTGTTAATGATTGCCACGAGGGTACCTTAGGGCCACAAGATTGCTGTTCAGAGTGTGTTATAAATCTCATGCTGAATAGAATAATTCACACAACACAATTCAATAAGAATATCTGCATGCTGCAATGTGAGTTCTGTTTGAAGCGCATGCGAACTGCTGGAGTTTAGAGACCCTGTAATACTAAAGCTTTCCACGACGTCACAGGTTCTCAAGTTTATTTTCACGTTTGGTAAGGCAGCACCTAAGGCAACCGAATGCGTAAAAACCTGCATACTCATATTCAGGTGCTAATATTTTCCTGATCACCGACACGAATCCAAAGCTTTCCTACTGAGTAATTTGTCATAGCTCGCATGTAACGTTTAGGCACGCTAAGCCACCGCCACCCTAAATCAAATTAGAAATCTGCCTTGATTATAGGAGCTAGGAGTGCCTCTAGATTATGAATCCGAAGAGACATCTCTGAAAATTTCGCGGAGGTTTCATTCTGGCAACATGCGTTTCAATAATAACAGCCGTTGGCTGCTGCTGATGATCATGTATGGAGCTTAATAGCACAAGGTTCAGGTACGGCTACATGGCGCCAACAGTACTTTGCTGAATAGAAGGATGTCAGAAAACTACGCAATGTCCCACTCTTACCTACAGCTGACTGGCTTCCGTGGTCTGCCGTGGGTAGCATGACACTGCTGCCTTTTGTTACTTCCCAGTTGTGAAGTTCCCAGCCACATGATCCAGTTTCAAACGTGCACACTATTAGGATCGAAAGAAATGCGTAGTTTAGAAAAAAATGGTATACAACTTAGTATACAACGCCTCTTCGGTCAAAGGGAGCATTGTGTAGTCTTTTTATTTTAAAATTTTCCTATTGAAGGAAGTGGGCGCGCAAGAACCGAAGCACTTGTTTGTCTGGTGACAATTCTGCAAAGCAAACACGCTGTGAAGCAAACGAATGAAAGTTTTAAAAATGAGAAAGGGCGTTGAGCACTTTGAGGAAAAGTATGTCAGTACTGAACTACAGTTAGTAAAATCATAATACTAAATTAATATGGAATGGTTCTAAATTTAAATTTAGTTTTGCGTTCTTTACTAGTGATAGGCGAGAAAACTTGCAGGTTGGAAATCAAGCCCCTAGTGGGTGTCAAACCCACAAACTCTAAATGTGACCAATGAGCGCTAGAAATTAAGACACGGCAGCGGCTCGCATTTCTCCTGGGGGCTATTGTTCTGGCTACCTACGTGCTTGTGTTCGTAACACTAAGAATGTTAGACGACTCAATCGCGCAGTCACAAAACTGAATCTGGCACATCCGTTCGAGCAGAAACTGTGGATATAAGAAATAAGTGAGAAAGTAACGAATATGGGTGTACTCCATTTTAGTCGTACAGGCAGATGTCAAACGACCACTGCCCCTTCCTTACATAGCTCTATTTGAAGTGTCCGGGAGCCCGATTTTCTGGTTGTCCCAGTATGAAATGTTCTAAAAAATATCGCTCGTGGGTACAAGCGACATTAAGATGAACGCAGCATCAAAGTAGCACGTACTGCAGCATTAGGCGCTATCCTTTTGAATTTGTATTTTTCGTTTTGCTGCTGCAATTCCGTTCTTTCGCTGTCCGTTTCATCGTTTTTCTTCTGCTCCTTTATGACTAAAAATGATATGTAGCTTTTACTGTCGCTTCGCATTGCTTATTCAAGTCATTCCGCTGTCATGCTACATTGTTCTATTCTTCAGAATCTTCGCCATAGCCTTCCGTTTTCTTTCAAAATCTTTCCTCGAGGCCCTTCGTTGTTGTTACACCTTTCACGCCTTTTACTTTATTCGGAGCTTCCCTTCCTCTTCCTAGCTTTTCCTAGTAAATAGCTTCGAATGCCACTGTGTACCGGCCCTGTTATCGGCCGGGGCAGTTTGGACCACTGATTTCTCATATTTGTTGGTGTATCGACCTAACAGCAAAGCCTTCAAGCGCTTTCACAACACACCAATTTACATACCTCGGTTTTACTGTCACACCGTTAGAAGCTTTTTCGTTGTGTTACGATGTCTCACCAATTTAGTGACAATGACTGTTTTTTTCTTTCTGTTTGTATCCTGCATTTCACTTACAAGATATACAGTTTCAAATTATCATTATTGTCCCATCATCCATTTTTCCTGTTCTCCGTGCTGTTTGCAGTGTGTTGTGCCGATATGCTACTCACCCTTCATCGTCTCAATATGGGCCGAGAAAGGTCCTTGTAGCACTAAAGTGAAACTGATCGCCAACGTCTGCATTTTAAGAGTTGCTTACATTTGCGCAAAGTAGGTTGTTACAAGGCAAGCACTTCTGCTAGCATGAGCAATGTAGCTCTCGGTATACCCAGCATTTCTTTCGTATTTTAAAAGCTTCAAAGGCCCCCGCAACAGGGAATGAGCGTAAAGTATTGATGCTGCACAATAACACTTTGTTCTTACCATTCTTTGCGTCACATGAGCCATTCTTGAGCTCGAAGTTGTCGATGGCAATCATACCAGGGTTTTGAGGTTTCAAAATGGCCTCAAAAACAAGCTGCAAGTGTAGCGAAATAACTTGGATAAATAGCACAAAACCTAAGCAATTGATTATTACAAGCATACTCGCATTTGTGCTTAAGTTTAGAATAACTGAATGATTGTCCTAAAATGAATTTAGGAAGCTTGTTTGTAGTTTCATTGTAGTATCAAGATATGCCTGTGCAGCACCTGCCGCGGTGTTTTCATGGCCCAGGCAACTGATACATTGACATATTATTCTTTGTATATACCTACCATGCGCCTTTATCGATGAACGGTCGAAAGCTGATCGCATCAATTAAGATCATACATGCAACAATAAGTGTGTAAAACTACACTGCATGCACATTTGATGGATTAGTTGAGAAACCGAGCGAAAATGATAAAATCTGAAGTGCTTCTCATGATGTGCTGTTGAATTGGAGGTGAACTCATCGACAAGTATGTCCGATATAATGCTTACGCATATTTTAAAGCGCCCTGAACCACTTAACATAGAAGTCGAGAAATGTATTTGAAGTTCAATTAGAGTATTTCGGAAATACCTTGCCGCATGAAGTATTTCAATGCGCGCCGCAGCGGCAGAGTAATTTGCAATCGAACACGCCATTCGCGGTGCTTGCGCTCCTTCTTGAATACCTCGCACTGCGAAGGCTACGGCAGGGTGGCACATGCCTACTACGCTCCGCCTACTAACTCTCACCGTGGCGCAAAGTTCAAATCTGATTTCGGATGTTCACGTAGACGCCACCACTTCCGATTTTGACGCCAACAACGGGCGAAACGCGGTTGTCCTCAGTGAGCCGTAATGTATGTTAGGGACCACAGAGCCGCAGTACGGTCAACCGGTGGACTCGTCGAGGCACCCCGTGTAGGCCTCGGTATCTACGCTACGTCGCAGACCACAGCCACATGCAACTGTAGAGCGTACACGCCGAATTTGCTTTGTGCAGTTTGTACTACATGGTCTGAAGGACTGCTCGCGATCATATGCTCTAGTCTGGCCGTGCTACGTGGTGCGGACCGACTTTGTCCTGCGTCAGCTTGACCGAGGAATAGTAGCCGCATCCAACTTGTGCATTTCGAAGTGCTAACAATGGCTCAATACGAAGCGAAGTCTACCCATGCGTCTAACAAGGAGCGGTCAGGACTGAGCGTGCGCTGGCAAGCGTGCGTGTGGTCTGGCCTTAAGTTTCGAATGGTTCGAGGCTAGTTAAGTGCTTAAACCTAGTCGAAATTAGGGAGAGCTGATGGCTATGACATCTTTAAGCAGGGTGGCCAAAGTTTATTTCCTATGTGGGCCGCCACGACAGAGTGCGATCAGACGACAGTCGGCTTCTTGCGGAAGTGCATAGTTATTATCGACACTCATAGGCATATTTTCACTTACTTCAGCCTGTTTAATAAACTGCGTCAATAAATACGCAGAGTAACAGTGGAAAGAAGCGCACTCATCCGAACACTCTTCTTGATTTATGTCCGCTATAGGCCAAAAGCAGCCGCGTATGGGAATCTGCTATATGACGAAATAAAACGTCCAGAAACGAGTGAGGAGCAGGTGCCGTGCATGACTGCGAAACTTAGTTGCAATGTCCCCAGCAGCGTATGCTATCCACGGAGTGTTTTTTCACCAATCCCGACGGAGTGTTCAGGACGGCACCAGTTAAAAACACGTAATACGTTGGTTTTCAGTGTAAATTAATGGGGAAAATGACGCAGTCGGAGGCCGCAGACTTTAAAAACACTGTTAAATCCAGGCGCCTGTCATTTTTACTGACAGGTTAGGCGGTAGGCCGACATTGGCCCAGGAGTGAAAATATCAAATAAATTTTGCTAGTGAGAAAAATGATGAAAATTAGCTTTTAATTGCATACTTTAGGGACACGGTTATTTTGCGAAAAAAAAAGCTCAGGAGTTTTCAACTACGTCTGACCAGTACAAATCTTAAGGCTAGCACCCCTTTCGAAAAATTCGTCCCTAATGCTTGTCAGAAGATTCCTCGGCGGTCCAATTATAGGATAGTCCTAAATTGTTGGAGGAACGCTTTTCGGCAACAGTTAACTGAAATCACAATGTATTTCGTAGCGCCCTTTAAGCTGGCATATCGCAAAAGCGAGAGCCGCCGTGGTGGCGTAGCGGCTTCTTCGTCGCTCTGCTAAGCCCGAGGACGCCGGATCGAATCCTGGCTGCGGCGACCGCATTTACATGGGGGCGAAATGCAAAAACGCCTGCGTACCACGCATTAGCTGCCCGTTAGAGAACTCCAGGTGGTCAAAATTAATTCAAAGCCTCCCACTATGCGTGCCTCATAAGTATATCGTTGTTTGGCACTCTAAAGCTCAGCAAGTAGTACATTTTTCTTTTATTTCCAAAGTGGTGCTAAATTTAGGATACTTAGGAATTTAGGACAAAGCCAGATGTACCTTAAAGTTATTAATGAATAAGTTATTAGACTGGTTAAAGTATTAGCGAAATTATTGGCGAAATTGTTCGTGCTGCCAAGCACCGCCTAGCTGAGCATATCAGCAAAATTGCAGGAGCCTAGATATGGCATTTGTTAGTGCTGTTCGTAAAAGCAAATAGCTGCTCTAAATAAAGCTGGCAGGGGGCCACGATCAGTGCGCCTTTACTTCGCAAGTATCTCTGTATCTAATAAAGCTAAGGCGGAATATCATATCGAAAATGGCAAATTTGAGACTAAGGGATTACTAGCCCAATACAAGACGGGACACGAATGACTCGAAGACCACACAAGAGCGGAGCTGATTTGTTTTGTGAGCTGCAAGATTGTTAGTGAAATTTCTTAGGAGAAAATCTGCACCACCTAGCAAACTGCATTTATCAGAAATTTACATTAAACATTATTCAAATGAGTGAGAGCACGAATGCTGAGCACTATACAGTGGTTCTTTGCATCTGTCCCCTATTAAGTTGACGTTGGTCGAGCTTTACGAATGGAACGCTTCCGCTGTCGTGGGCATTGCTTTTAGAACGGCTTCGTTTCTACAAACCATGTGGCAAGAGAGCCCACAATTTCAACTTCTGCTGGTATTCGAAAATTTTACCCTAAACAACTATGATACATGGAACAGCATTATGTGTGCCTAGCATGCACTCCAAGGGAATGTTTACTTATGACTCTACAACTGGAGCATTTGAAAACTGAGCTTCAAGCTTACCTGGAATGGGTCGTCGGATAGCACTGGTATCTGCGCCTGCTGCCAAGCCTTGCCCTGAGGTCCAGAACGCGACCACAAGATGCTGGTCGCATTGTCCACGCGCCGTAGAAGGTTAAGCTGCCCGAGGTTTGGGTGCCACATGTTGTACCTGGGACGAGAACAACACCTCACCGCAAGCGCTCACAGTAACGTGAGCTAATCCCATTATGTAACCAGCAAATGAACGGCCATTCTTTTGGCTCATAGCCTTCAGGATCATACTATATTATTGGCCGGACATAGTTTCGCTTCAAGAGTGACAACGGAAGTCACCGTGAGAATGTTCAGACGGGCTGACGCCTTTTGTCAGCGTGAGTTTCCTGTCGCGTCAGTTTCAGGCACGTTGACATAGATGTCTAGCAGAATTGAAGACGATGATTACGATCGATCAGCTAACGTGGGCTCTATCTTACAATCACTTAATTACGAATGGATTGTTGCTTGTAGCCCAAATTTCCTTATTGACTATTAGGTTTGGTGCGAACGGCTCTCGCTTTTTTTTTACTGTTGCTGAAAATTTGACTTCGTTATCTATTCACGCCGCAGCATCTTTTTATAGCAGCAGGGTATTTCAATACAGAAGTTACTATGTTCGTGTGTAAATTTTTGGCAGAATAAAGGAATTATTGATACACGAGGATATAGAATATTGGAGAAGATAAGCCTTACCAGAATGTGAAACAGCGTCCATTTTCAGGTGTCGGGCTCATCCGGACAGAGACCAGGTGAGCAATTTTCTCCTGGAAGAACCTGTTTCTGGCATACATGTAGGCACCTAGGAGTGAAAGTTTTGTGGTTCAGTCTTTTGTAGAAAGAACCATCACAGAAGTCAGAGCTGCGTTTCGGGTTGAACTTTTCCCAATAAATAGGCACAATATCTTTCTGCATTCTGAGTCTCGTCATGCTTCACAGAAATATTGTTTGCAGCAACCCTAGGATTTAGTTCTGACAATTACTACCACATATCGGCTACACCGTCCACAAGGATACTAGCCTTTCTGAAGGGGTAAGGAACCACACGTTTCTATGGAGATTCTAGTCTTATGTGCGGTTTCCTGGAAAGTTTTCATCTCCGCCAACGTGAGTGCCAATTTGTTCACACTTTGCGGGCACTGCACAAATGCAAATTTGTGCATTTGCAATTGCGCGTGCTTGACATGCCCTTGCGTTACTCAGAGACACACAGAGGAAAGAGAGAATTATTATCGCCATCGTCAACATTCGCATCATCGAATCCATTGTAGCATAAAGGAACAATATTGCAGTACTATTGATAACTTTGGCTCTTGTATAGATTTCTCAGTTCGTGTGCGTACGCTGTGCTGAAAGGATACTTTTTATGCACTCGTACATTCAGGGCCTTGTCTCGTCAGTTCTTATTATTTAGTTTGCCTGTGATGCTGTAACTGACAGTATAAATATCTGACACTGTGCCGATTGAGTCAGAATGGCACGCACCGTTGCGCGCCCCGCTGTCCGTGGGCTGCCACCTGAGTCTCGCTGTTCCTGCGCCCCCGGTGTAAAGCACCCATCTTAGGGTGGCGGCTGAGCGTTCTGGAAACCATCCGCAGTCGAGGGGCGCCGAGAAGTCGCAGCTCACATGACGGGAGGCCTCCCCTGAAAATGGTAAAGGTCATCTGGTCTATTCTAGAAATATTCAGGCCTCAGCGGCGTGGAAAGAGAAAAAGCTTTTATCTTAGTTTCTTCGCGAAAAAAAAGTAAGGCAACGCTAAAGGCCGGTAATTGTGACAAACCTTCGACCCGAGTGGAAGAACAGTGAATCACTCACGAATCAGTGATTTCATGAGTGGCGCACGTACAATGCACATTCAGAAATTGAGAGAACAAAAATAAATAGTTACAATATGGTACAATCGATCATAAAAAATCTCGTGTATTATGAGTGAGCCATATGATGGACACAATATTTATTTGTACTATAGCGATCATAACTGATTTTTTTTAATACATAACTAAATGATGTTGATTGCGAGAAAGCACGAATATTGAATATGAAGAATGAGTGACGAAGTCCCAACCCTCCTGCTCTTCATTCTAAATTGCGTACCAACAAGACGGTCAAGTTAGCCATATAGAGCCATCAAACTAGCAGAACAGAATAAAGCGGAGCAAGGAAAGTTGAACAATATAAACAAACACAGACACGCACAAAGACAGTAGCCGAATCGCACAAGAAGACTAATGCATAGGCATGCTCACTTCTGCAAATAATTTTGATGTGAAAAACGTAGAGGTGATCAATTTGTGGGGCTCTTGATTAAGGCTATGGTAAGACCTTGCATTCTATCCTTAGACAAATTGACATCAGTTATGCGCTTACTGAAGCAATGTTTTCTGTAAAAACTAAGCAGAAACAACAAGTAGACACGGGAAAATATTGAAAATGAATTATTTTTTGTTAACATGTTCAAGAAATATATCACTACGTGCGCCATCACGTAACAGGACTCGATAATGATTCATTTGATAAACAGACACGAAACACAATCACTTGGCGATGAAATTTCTAGATATAGAGACTAGCGAGATAATAAACGCTGTTAAACGACTATCGTCCAGAAAAAATGTCAATACGTAAGATAAACTCCGAAATAACACAACAAAGTTAATCATTATGCTACTTAAAAACAAATCTACTTTTGCACTCTGGCGTTCCTAAACAAAGCAACATTCTAAATTTTCTATTCTTTAGTGATGTAAATTAGGACAGGGACTATGATGAATAAATGAACACTAAGACTTGAAATACTATCTATCTAAGCGCTGAACGTAACGAATTTAACAAATGTGTATAGCTTAGGTACAAGACCTTGTAATTTATTGGTACTTATTAATTCATTAACACTATTCCGGTGAGAAGTTGACGCATTTAATAGAAGCAAAATGCCAGGACCTTTCAAGACAACTCATCAACCACGGAAAAAGCCTTCACTTTATATATACACTATTGCGGCTTTAAGCCACGTCAAAATATACTCTTAAGATGCACAGTTGCAAGGGGTGAAAACAAATGCCTTGGCACTTCTGGTCATACGCTGTTTTAAAGTCATTCAATGTGTCAGCATACGACGCATTAAATTTCCATGCACTCACATCCTTCACTCTGGGTGTCTGGATGACAGTTGAGGTACTTGGTCTGATCGATACTCATTCCAGGTGCGCCGGCTTCATAAAAGAACTGCGAAGTAGAAAAAGGAATTCTACTGAATAACGCGACCAAAGAAAGCTTCTTTTCGTGAAATTGTCATGGTATGCTCATAAAAGCGGGAAACACTGCACTCCTATGAAGCTGTCTGAGTAACGATCAAGGTTCACACCTTGGTGATAACCTCGGCACGGGTTCGAGTCACCGTGGTGTCCTGCTATCGATGCTTTCGAATGTAGTGTTACAAGGTCTCTTCATCAAAGACTCGCAGTGCCATTCGGCATCACAGACTACCAAGTCAAGTTCACGCAGTCTCCCGATCAACTCAGTCAGCTCTGACGGAGTCTGGGCAACGTTCCGACTTCAGCTGCTGGCATGGGCGTTGTGTACGCAGGCTTATTAGCGTTCCTGCTAGGGAGCTGTGTGCATGCCATATAAGGTGGTGCGCACACACTGGCCTGAGGGCCACGGACAAGAAACGTTCAACTACATATACCTCCTCCTTTATAGGGTGCCGACAAACGGCGATGGTTTTCCGTCGGTCTCGTGTCGCGCAGCATTGTATCTGCAACGCCAGTAACACTGACGTTCCTCGCCACGCACGCCAGTGTTTTGACAGGCCTGCTTTTTCCCCAAGGTGATGTTCCAGCTGCTCTCTATAAGGAGTCTCACGTGTTGAGTTGCGTCATGGAGCACCGCGGGAGAAGCTCAAGCGCAACGTCAAACCTGGCTACTATTTTGAGCGCCAGTGCTTTCAGTGCTTCGCTAATCGTCGAAACTGACATTTTCCTTAATATATAAAAAAAGTTATATCGGAAGCTCAAGCACCGCGAATAGCCTCAGGGTGCCGCTGGTTTAGCGAATCGAACGCCAGCTGATATTTACCGAGCGAGCTGCAGTTGCACCTGGAAAATTAAATATATTATTGCTTGGCTGCATAGGAGGACCCTATAACCATAGTATTGTAACCTCTACCCGCTGTTACGGTAAAAAGAAGCAGTGGAAACGTATATGTGCACTAATTACTCATACAGATGCAATGGCCAACCCGCACTAGTAGATGCAAGCTCTCTACTACAACTTAATTTGGACGTATTTTCAAGGACAGACAGGGCTGCTTACATCCTCAGTAACAATATTTACATTTTTATAAAGTTGGCGTTTTGCTGTGAATATATTTGTGGACACACAGCTACACCAATCAGAGCTTCAAAGATGGAAAAATCAGTGTTGTTCTTTACTGCTTCTTCAGACTGCGTGTATTTTTGCATTTCGATCACCTAAGACGTAAGCCCAGCGTTTGTATGAACTATGCAATAAATATAATTTTTCGATGGGCTTTGCTGGTAGAAAAAGAGAGCAAGGACAGGAAAGGCCGGGAGGTCAACCAGACGAGCACCAGGTTTGCTACCGTACACTGGGGTTAGGTAAAGGGAATGGAAAGAGGAGAAAGGGAGAGAGTAAGCACTAACTGCGTGTGGGAGGATACACAGGGACACTATAACTGGTCTCTTAAGCCTGTACACTTCAAGTAGTGTACTAGTGCACGAATCGCTTTTCGTGCCAGTGACGGGTGTGGTCACGGTCCGAGTATCTTTGACTCGGTGAACGGTCTTGAGTCTAGTCGGATAAATGTTTTTTTTTCCGCGCAGAGAGGTGTTGTTCGTCATAGCAATGGCAGGCACACAATAGGTGCCCGATGGTTTCCTAGCATCTACATGAGTCGCACACCGGGCTCTCGACCTGTCCCATATGATAGGAGTAGGCGTTCGTGAACCCCACTGCCAACCGCAAGTGGCACAGAAAGGTTGTTTCGCAGCGAGAAAAGCTAGATGGTCGCTGTAGCCGTAGCATGGGGTCCAGTATATGCAATCGGTAATTGAAGGTACTTCAACTCCAGAAATATTGTGACTTTTTGCGTGCAAGTAGGCGAAGTTACCCGGCAACGTCCGATCTCGCCAAAGGTATTGGACGCGTCTGGGTGTCTTCGTGGGCAGATCGGCAGCTTTGCTCAATTTACTACAAAAGCAAGCGGGTGCGATGCCAATGAATAGCGCTTAGAAAATACACATTTGAGGACAGTGCAAGTAAAGAATTTTAGTGTAGGTTTCACTGTTTGAACTGTATAGGCCGTTTGACTAGCAATGCATGCTAGACGTGGTAGTTAGTAAACCTGGGGGCGTTAAACCAATCCTTTGTTTTAGCATGTCTTTTAACCGCACTTTATTCCTCTTAGCCACAAGTAGCAGACCGAATCTGAGGAATTCGACAAGCATTAACGTTTTAAATCAGCCACAGCAAGAATAATATGCAGAAGTAAGGCAATACAAGGCTAGAGGCTTGGGGGAGAATGGCGCCTGCGTATGAGACACGGCATGCAAGTAAGGTCGTTAAATTCTTCTTCATGGGTAGGGGACACTCGTCAGTAGATAGCCATACACAAAGAAAGACCCTGTAATCGTCGATTTCTTTATCTCACCCTCGCTCCAGCATCCCAGTTCCCCGTCTTAATAGACGCCTTGGTCCATCTGCCGGTTTGCACTCGTCCAGTCAGCACTGAGAGCTGATGCGCTGTTGAAGACGCAGTGCTCGTTGCTGATTTAGGCAAAACTCCAAAAATGAGAATGGATGAAGCTGCGGGAGAGAGAAAAACGAAATCATTAACTAATCTGATGTGTCCTGGTTTGATTGTTTCGCAAGGCAAACACTGCTTTTTATTCGCGTGGTTTAAAGAAAAATAGACACTCAATCCACTGTTTTTTTTCTTCACCGGCTGGTATACATTATGTGACTGTCTCGTTCTGCTGCTGGCCTAATACCAGCAACATATATTGCATTCCAACCAAGTTCGCGTCAAACCATACGTCACGGAAATCTAAGTGCTCAATGTTGTCTTAGAACATTTTACTGAGTCGTCCCTAACATGATTTACCAAAAGCTTCTGGTGGTAAAAACTACGCCATTGAAAAACCCTGGATGCAAGTGCTGTTTGAGCCATCACGATTGGTCAGTGTTTTGCTATTACAAAGTAACGCTGAATTAAAAAGTTCCAAATACGTGCCCAGAAGATAGCTTGCTCTCGTTGAATTTGAAAGTTATATTGAACGCAAAAACAAACTAGCGTTTTCGGTGCAATGCGTGATACCAAAATTAAATAAAGCTTAAATTGGAAGTTGAGTGAGGTTGCTCGAAGAAAACAATTATTCAAACTTCTTTTATTTATTTATTTATTTATTTATTTATTTATTTATTTATTTATTTACATATACTGCCATCTTGCATAGCAAGATATTGCAGGAGTGAGTGCATACATATGTCAATCAATTGAAGAATACATTTGAGTGGCAAAAAGAAAACAAACAATAGAAAAAACAATATCAGGAATAGCTAGTTGATTAAGGAACATGATGAACATGATTAATGAACTTGTTTACTCTTTCGAGGAACGAGTTCGTAACGAATGAAGGAACGAGTTCGTACACGATCAATGAACATTTACAGCTAGGAAATCGTTTTTGTCTATTTTAGCTTATTTTCACCGAGCATGACTGAATTAGCCGACGCCAAGGTTATTTCACTCTCTGATTAAATGCTCACACACAGAACAATCGCAGCCACGGTAACGGGTGCATTTGAAAAGAAATACCAAATTCGCATTCGCAGAAGCAAGAGCTCCGACAAACTGAATACAAAATCTTAACATGTGCAATAGGCATAGTATACTAATGATTCACATTGAGCTTGAACAGTTGCGGCGATATTTTATCCTTACAAGCTTCATTATAATATTGCTCATTCATTTATTCACTCATGCATTCACTATTTAATTTCTATGCACCGAATAACAGCATAGAGGCCTTATGACAGTGGTGTGCTTAAACAAAATTAGAATAATAAACTAAATGTGCAACTCATTGGACAAACGCAGGTAAGGTAAACAAATTCAGGGAAATTACAATCTGACAAAAGCAGAAAAATATTCGCATCAAGTCATATAAATTTCTGCTGAGTTTGAACGCGTGTTATTGTTTCTTTTTCACAACAAGCGCCGCATGTAACCACCTTCCTGCTTTCGTGGTTGCAATGTCGATGCCACCGAATTCAAAAAAGCCCTTGTTAACAACTGGTTGAGACCCTACGCTGCAAAAATGCGTTTTTCGATTTGATACTGCCCATTTTTCTCTATAATTCCTCGGCCTTAACAGAAAATAAACCAAATGAATGGAAGTTGCCTAAGGTTGCGCGAGTGAGGCTCGACCACGTTTTACTTACGAACGCTATACCACCCAGAAATGTAACAATTTTTTGTGCCTTTCATTGTGTAAATAAGATGTTCGTTTCGTTAAGGAATGGCGCAGTTGCGGTAACAAGAAACGCGTTAGTTTGAGGTTCTGCTTCGTATCGATACTTGTCTGGATGAAAAATTCCGCAGACACAATGTAAGTGCGAGCAGTACGTGCAATACTAATATAAGATTGACGGTACGCCCATCTGGTCGCCCACCATTGTTGCCCTGTAGAAAAGTACGGAGGCCATCGAACCCTCGTTACATTCATAAATAGTCTACCTGCATGTATGCTTATTTTTATGAGTATACTGCTTGCTTTATTTTGAGCATCAAGTTTCAATATTAAATATTATGTTCCCGTTCTCGTCCGTTGGGGAACTGCACGTGAAGTTCAAGGAGGACATCACTGACACATGGTCTTTCGCCGATGCATGTTGAAATTTCTGAGGAAAATGAGCGCATCAGAATGGGCTAATTTCTTTACAGACTTCGTAGAAACATATGCTGCGAAATATTCGACGACATATTCGAGACAGATATTAAAATCCGTTTTGTTCGCAGTAGTTCTCTGTATGCCAGTTCGGCCACCTCCATAGTCATCATAAAAGAAAACGGAAATTGTGCTCATCTGAATGAGTGTCCTCGATGATACAAGCCATTCATTGTGGCACCCAGTGGCCAGCCAGACAACATTTTCCAACACGCGGAAATTTTCTAGCGTGGAAGAGGCACTTAATGAATACTCACATGCGTCGGGAACGTAGACGTAAAAGCTGACGGTACAAGAGTGGGCGACTTGACCCAATCGAGGCGTGACCATCGCTCTGGGGGCTCCCAAAGGCACATCTGTGATTCAATTAGTGCATCTTTACACAGGTGTGAATAAGGACCGCCGCATTAAGCACCAGTAACATAGTGAAACTGTAAAAAACAGCTACTTTCCTACATTCCTACATTCCTGGACCTCCGAAAGATTCCTTTCCTACATTCCGGGACCTCCGAAAGATTTTTGTTGGGAATGCCCGGCTCATGCTGAATTTCTCACTTACGCAGTAAAAAGTCAATATTGTAAGCATTTATGGCGGTAGTCAGAGACGACATGGCACTGCGCCGACAGACACGGGTAAAAAGAGTAATTAAGAAACCGTCCATTGTGGCTCATCGCCACAAGCTTTTAACGCAAAAATATTTAGAAAGCAGTATTCGATGACGCCAGGGGCGAAGACTCGTACTCTTCTAGGGAGTACGGGGTAATGAACTATCCGTGCAGTACTCTGGGCAATACACTCTAACGCCCAATCACCCTATACACCCAATCGCTGTATGTGGTTCGCAAGCATATGAGCTCTTCATATTTCTAACTCCGCGAAACTCTTGTCTTCTCTCTGTGTTTCTTGAACTCCCCCATCTCCCTATCCACATGCAGGGTAGAAAACTGGACAAAGTATAGTTAACCTCCTCACCTTTTCTGCTTCCCTAATCTCTCTCTCGCTCCCTGCCTCTCTAACTCAGACAAGCTTAAAGTTCCTCTAGCAACGGTGCCCACTTCTCTAGTCGATAGCGCGGCACGACGGAGTGCTCAGCAGCCGTCGTGCGTCATTGCATTCCTTAATCGTGCTTAGCAAATGTGCTAGTAAAAGAATCGCCGAATGGCTTTCTCTCGGCGACTAGAATTATTAGCGCACGTTGGAAAGCTAAACCATGGGAGTGCTTAATAAGCAAAAAAGGCAAAGTGATAGTGGGGCGCACAATGAGGCCAATCAGTGCTTAAAGTCGGGGAGGGGGAAAAGTGCGGCCCCTCTCCATTTTTTAAGGAGGAGCTCGGCCCTCCCCTCGTCAGGGCAACGATAGCACTGCGGCATCCAATCGAGAAGCGCTAGAGGAGATTTTATTGCCATTAGTGCTTTCTGCGGAGTAATTAGAACTCTCCAATTTTTCGGTTGGTGATTTATTCGGGATTATTCAGTTGATGCGTCATCGGCAAAAACCGGAAAGCAGGTACTGTCGCACTACTGCAGGCATTTCCCCGAGGCCGTGCACATGATTGTCACCACCCTTGTTCGACTAAGATTGTTGGCAGAGTATACTGGTTCATGAGCCACTTTAGCGTGCAGTTACCTGCTCGTGAATTAGTAAACGTCCAGCTTGGTTGTTTAGCCTACGAATTAATTTTCATTTGTTTACTTGTGCATTATGAGTGCTGTGTTATACGAAAGACGTTTGCATTTCGTCCACTTTTGTTGGTAGGTAGGCGCGAAACCGTAAAATATATAATTTCAGAGCCTGAGTTTGTCAGTGAAGCAAGGCAACTAATGTACTGCATTGCGGGACTTTTTGCTTTGAGTTCACGTATCTTTAACCCTTTACCTCAGGAATTAACTTTAAAAAAAAGATGAATCGTTTCCGAAATTACATTGTTTTTCTAAGTTATTGACGGAATGAGCATGTAAACTAAATGTACGAAATACTCTCGGAATAATTTCTTTATTTTCATAACACCCATAAAATTTGTTTAATTCTATAGAGAAGGCTGGCTTCACTACATTAATTGAAGTTGGCTTTTCGAAAGCCAAAAAGTAAACAAAAACTGAATGTTGCAACCACAACTTATGTGGGCTAGTCGAATTATGACGAAACTGACTCTCACGTATAAACCCATTTAGTCAAATATAGCAGGACACACTATATATATAATGTGACAAGGTTTATTGCAGTCGTCGAGCGGTAACCGGCAACACCGCAGCAGTAATGATAACTCAGCTGGACGGGCGAACTGGCTGCACAATACCAATACGTGTGGCGACGGCGCTTTCTGGCGATGGCATTTTCTAGTCCCATTCTTCTGCCTTATATATATATATATATATATATATATATATATATATATATATATATATATACATATATATATATATATATATATATATATATATATATATATACACACACACACTGAGTGTGTGAGTGTGCACGCGTTACACTAATCGCTGCCCTAAGAGGGCGCCCTTTCTATTGAAGGGAGATTTTCAACCCTGAGGCGAGTCAAAACGAAGCGCCCAGTTGATTAAGGCTCCTCGTAATAGCAACATGAGCTTGCTATAGTCAGTAATTCGTGTTGTCGTTCCTTTATTCTGTGTCCCAACTCGGCGCTGTTTTTCATCGCAAGCCATGTACCAAGCAGCCACGGCCACTGGAGAAGAAAAAAAAACAAAGATGGTGCGGCCTGCCGCGTGCATCGAAAAAGCTGTCATCCGCCGTGGCGCCACCCGTTACTGTTGTTTGGATAGAAAATGCGTGAGGAACGCCGTCGCCCGTGGAAACCGACACGTCCCGTCCCCCACCGATAGCGCCGTCCGGCCCAGCCAAGTGGCCGAGAATGCAACTACGGCTTAGACATTCGCTCCCATTGCAGCTCGCCTGATGCGGCAGCGCACCTTTTCTTTTTCTTTTAGCGGCCGTGAACCAGCCCACATTAGTGCGAGGGATCTTCGTCGCGAAGTCTGTCTAAGGTTAGCTTGTTGACGAGTGTTATCACACAAGCACTAAGCCATTGTTGAGAGCACTTTGTGATACCAGTCCAAGTACTTGAAGGGAGATTTGAAGGGATTGTGTGAATGGAGACTATTGAAGGGAGACTGTCTAGGCCTTGCGTTGCTCGATCTCCTGAAACTAATTCAAAAACAACCATTCCACTCGTTTTCATAGCAATATCAAATCTGGAACCACGACCGCCACAGTAAAACAATATCGCTTTGCTTTTATTGAGCGTCCTGGAAGGCAATAATTGCCACATCGTCCCATTTCACTTCATCAAAAGTTGTCCCAGAGTAGTGGCTATTGCTATAGGAGAACATGATGTGTGCAGGGCACAGCGATTGAAGCCCCATGTTCGGATCGCGTGGCGGCAGGCACTTCGGAAAAGACTAGGCAATCGTCGGGGGACCAAAATGCAGTTACCGTGCGTCAGAGAGACTCTCGCTTTTAACGTATACCACAATAATGCCACTGGGCCTGACCCCGCGGCACTTAGACGTGATGCAGGTGCCCGCAGTTACACTTTGTGAGTGTCGTGTTTCCATTGCTGAGCATTCTACACGTACATGCTGTAAGCCAAACAGAAAATCGGGCGCACCACCGCCGATGCAAAAGTGGTGGTTGGTAGCTCAGGACGCGGACCAAAAGTGGCGCCAGCCGTTTAAACTTTGAACTGATTGCCTTTGACAGCCTGCTCTAGTCCCAAAGTATAAATGGTGGCCTTCCGGCTCATTCCATAAGGAGGTAATGGACTTGCCGCCTCAGTTGGCTACAGACTAAGACCAGTGGGGTACTCGCTTACCCCTTCATCACTTACTTCAGGAAGCATTGCGTCATTTTAATGATGTCGAAAAACAATAATCAGCGGAAGTAACGAAGGGCTTCCACATCGCACTTTCCATTCAGCGGATTATTCGCCACGGCACTCACATATAGGTGGCATCACTTTCAATGCATTTGTGTGAATGGGTGGTATGTGGAACGCATTGAAATTACGGCGAAAGCGGGATGTACCATAAGCAAATCTGAAATGGGAGCAGAAAATAAGTGACCGCAATGCCAAACTGTTACGTGCAATTACATGTAAGTGCAACGTGTGATCGCGCTCTAGCTGGTTCCCAAAATGGGACTAGTTCTGAGCGTACGTTTTCTAGTCATAGTTCAGCTCTTTTTTTTTTTTTTGCAAATTCAGGTAAATCGTTAAACGGAAGAAAGCATTCCAATAGTTTTGGAATTCACGGTAAAATTTATGCTGATTGCACACGTAGCGATAAATATGTGCGCTAATTGTTAAGGTATGCGGGTTATTAGAAAAATGCAAGCACTAGCACACAAAAGCAATTACAACACTAGAAATCGGGTTGATTATGCGATTTCGCTGAACTCTACTGAGCTTTTGTTCGCTTGTCCTTAAGCGAAAGAGACTTGACAGGTAGTGCTGAACAAGTATCAGTAAGCAGTTGCAAGGTTGTCCAGGGCTTTTAGCCTGATCTCAGTGTTTTCATTAGCGAAATGTTTTATCTACACATCTACCTGCGTGCTTTCCACGCTAAACATAACAGGAGGCCATGACAATCTATGAACTTGATTTAGAAAACGTTTGTATGAGTAAAGCTGTCTGTGACACAGCGTTTTTCAGAAAACAGGTCTATTTTAAAATCAAACCGAGTGCTTTTCGAAAAGTAAATGGGAAACTTATTGCTATTACCACACACCCAAACAAAACTGCCACAAATTTAAAGAGATGCGCAATAGCTTGGGAGATACTAGCGTGGTCGTCCCGAAGAATCACGGATTTGTAACACCTGTTCCTTGTCCTTCAGGGCATCACTGTAAAAGTCATGGCTTTGTCTATAATTTCTCTTCATATGGTGACGTAATGTATGTTCTAAGGTCATCCCTTATGAAGCTATTTTTTTCCCAAAGAAGAGAAAGAAGCCCTTTGCTGGGCGATATTACGCGAAAGTATGCGTGGAGAGAACTTTCGCACATAAACATGTCGACATGCCAGAACCGAGTTGTGGTGGCCGTTGATTGCAAACGCTTTATCTGTAAATTTTCAAGCTTCCTTCCTTGATAAAAATACTTCTGGCTGCACTATTTGTTGCTGGTCAATGGCATTCATTGTCCTGTTCTGTTAGTATTAAAGTATGAATTGCATAAGAACTTTCTAGCAATAAATAAAAGAAAAAGCTCTCGATTGTTGTTCGTTTGATAATTCCACCTAGATAGTGATGTTTACATTGTCACGAAATAGTCGGAAATGACTGCCCATCTCCATTACTTTCTTTTACTTTAGGGTGTCTACACGCACGCATCAGTGCCTTTATATGTGCTGCGGAATTCTCATTATCACTGTCGTGTCATCGTACGCGTTCTTCGGCCAGCAGCCATAGAAAAATTACTGTCTTTGATCATATATGTTCAAAAACCATATGTGAAAGTGCTGGCTACAAACATTAATTTTAAGATTACCTTTTTTCACCCAATTAGAAGAGCTGCTGTCGTGTCTTTTTTTTCTTTGATGTAGCTTACGAGTAGCTATTCCTGTGCTTGTAACTACATCGGCTCTATCGATCTTTCTCTGACCGATGACCGGTTAATACGTCCATCAGCTTTGAATCTTATTGGTTGCTTTAAAAAACGCAAAATATAGCGTCATCACGTGGCGCGATATCAAAATTACAACTGCCGATTTCAGACTGTCGATCTGATTTTCAACTGTCCGTTGTTATTTTGGCAAACAGCATGCCGAATAAGAAAAACGGTTTTGGTTCACCTGGATTGAGGAGGCAATAGGCAGCGTACGCGCCTCCCTCGTCAAGACGGCTGTCTGTTGAGGGAAAAATATTGTTATTTTTGCCAATTTGTGCCATTGTCCAGTTCCAACCAAAGCGCCCATTCGGGTCTTCGTTCTCCAGGCCACAAAGGTCCTGAGAGAAGTCGCAGGCACCTAGAAGTAAAGCCAAAAAAGCCAATGAAACGCTTCACATCTCAACAGTGAAAATCACTGTCTGCCGAAATTGACGTACATACACCATTGGCATCCTGCTTACAGGTGCATAGATATTTAGCTGGTTGTGAATAAGAATTACGTTTTTAAAGCTTAATGACAACACCGATCATCTTTGTGGCAGTACCTGTAAACTGCGGAATTTTTTTCCCTTGGACAACAACTGACGTTAAAAAAAAAAAAAACTAAATACTTGGTCATTGTTAAGATAGCGCTCTGAGGCATCTTAATATTTACCGTTGCTTACGCACAGGTTAGTACATAGAACATCACTGTCATATATAACGAAAAAATAAAAGAGGACTCCGTGTGGTTAAAAATCTATCGGTTTTATTGCATACACAACGTTACGAAACAAATAATTCCACTATAAGGTTACAAATCACAGACGGCTTGTTGACAATTTTGCATTTCTTGTGCTGGCATTGGTCTCATCGTTAACAACGACGCTGAGCAAACTTTTTTGTTTGCACCGTCACAGGAAATTCCCGCAGATGATAATTGTGGTAACCTTTACTCGGCCAAAATTAAAGAGTAAGCGAAGTAATACACTCGATTGATATATAACAATTGGTATGTGACTCGTTATGATCACACGTAACTTTCGAACATTCAGTAATTTAAATATAAACACGCTTGATGTAACTCATAGGTGTCAGTACAAACACAAGAATATTGTTTTATTCCTTCGTGTGGTTTACAGCCTCAAAGCAACACTGGGGCTGTGAGCGTCGCCATAGCTAGTGACAGTCTATAGTTTGGACTACATGAATTTCGTTAACTTGAATCTAATAAAAGTACACGAGTGCTTCTGCGTTTACTCTCGTGGAAATTCGGCCGCGGTTTGAGGCAACCTAACCCGTGATGTCGCACTCCGCAAAAAAAGAAGAAATATTTTAGCCACTGAGCCGCCACGTCGGTTTAAAGCACTGTATGTTCAACGCGTCGTGGCGCTACAATCAAAGGCCCAAGTTCTAATTATTTACTAAGTACACCATAAACAGAGGTTTAGGTGCCATTGTTTTCACTTGTATTTCCGATGAAATTTTCTTGGTGTGTGTACAATTGGAAATAGAAGGGAGAAAGCGACATTCTTTTATAAAATCAGTACATATTGTCCATGAGAGATTCGAGAATTATTTTTCAGGTCTTTCTATTGTTATTTTATTTATTTATGTTCTTTTTTTGCTGCGATATGATACCATTCATCGCTTGGAGTTTCGCAGGCAAGTTAATTTGTAGAAAAAGCGCCGATCCTGCAAGCCGGCTATTAGATTATAACAGTAGTCGATGACGACCGAGAATTAGGTGATCAGTGGTTTGGAAACAGGAATACGTATACTGACGCGAAAAAATGGATAATAGGAAAAGTCCGGCAAGGAAACTATTACTCCGCAGTAGACATGGAATATAGGCGGATGTCAGACCCTCACTACGGCGACATTAGCAATATTAAAGCAAGAGAAACAGTCCTCAGTGCATTTATTTCTATAGAACAGACTCCGTCATTATCCAGAACATTTCATCCGGCCCATCGTGCGTCGCATAAAACAGCCATAAACAAAATTTTGCACTCACCGCAACGCGCTTCGTCCATGCCATTTGAGCAGTGTTCTTTGAAGTCACACACCTGAGCCAGCGGAATACACTCTTCGTTATCGCCGCATCGAAACATGTCTGCGCCACATGCGGATGGTGGAAACGTTGGCGTAGGGGCTGGTGGTAACTCTGTTAAAACACATGGATGATGCAAATAAGAAGGACATACGGATAAGTTCACTCATATTTCCGCCTTGCCAACTATAATATCAGAACACTAAAGCGAAGGTTACTCAATAGACTGTATCGCCATGCAGCGTTCTGGGTAACAGCTCATTGCGATGAATCAGTTGTATGTCAGGCTGTCTTTACGGAGGATATGGAAGAAAATGGCATGTTACAATAAAATATATTTCTAAACTGCAGCCTTAACACGTAGTACAGGGTCGATTTTTCAGTGTCGTGGCATTTAAAAAGGAAAAAAGAAAAGAGCTAGCTCCTTGCCCTTGTTTGTTCAGTTTCCATTTTTCTAGTTGGTATTTGCATTTACCGATTCCCGAGGGTGTAGAACCAGACTGGTCGGTGTCCCATGAAAATACATGTCACAGCGCGCAACAAGGTAACGACTGGAAAGTACGGAGACACCCACCATACAACACTACATTGTTCGGAATACAGATCCCCTTTTCGAATATACCACAGTAATCGGAAGGCACGTGAACGATAAAACTGGAATCATAATCAATGAAACGGCTATAGCATATTATAAGGCTATTAGTTTTCTATAGTCGTTATGCATAAATAGCTATCTTTTTTTCTATTTCTGGGAAGTGGTTCGACCACATAAGCTGTAATTGTATAGTACCCGTAGCTACGTCCTTGCTATTAGGACTATGTCACTCCTAACATTTCCTTGGGATTATGAATTCAGTCGACTTCCTCTTCTCTTCTCGCCTTTATAGTTGGAGCCCTACGTTGGGTAATATCATAACGATACCCACTAAGAAATGTTCAAGGTAGAAACTCTCCAATGGGAAGCTGTCGTATACTGTATAGCATTCTTTTGGAATCAATACTTACGAAGCTTATAAACCGTATACCTTTGAAACGAAGAGTGCCATATTTCAGGAGATAATACATTCCAAAGATTACCACGCGCACTATGACTATCTCCCCTCCTTTTTAAGAGGTACCTGTTGTTGTAGTGTTTTTTTTCTCTCACGATTCGCCCGCCGACGAGCTCACCTCCGTTCCAACACGTCCTGTATGGAAGCTTGTCTCTGCTGTTGCAGAAGCAATTATCTCACTGCTTGGGTTTTCAGCATATACCTTGTCCGCGCAAGCTCTCGTTTGCATTCTGACTGCACCTCCGAAAGGCCTGCGTTTCGTTCCATGATGTGAGGTGTACCGGCCGCGCGTCAAGAAATTTCGAACAGTAGTTTTCACCTTCGGCGGACTTGTTTCCGCACCGGGCCGCTTTCTGATACGATATGGCGTAGGAGGTTCACGCACCCGCGTGTTCGTCATGATAGGTGTAGAAAAGTTTGTGTGTTTGCGCAAATTCACCTGTTCAAGGCTATATTGCGCTACAGATTTCATAGAACACGACTGAGTAGGAAGATTGAAACGGAACAGAAAATGAGCTTGAGCACCTAACCAAGGAATTCTACTCATGCGCACGCACAGACACACACACACATGAAAAAAAGCGTTAACAGATGCCTCGTCTACTCCCACGGTAGACTATTTGGACGGCTCCACCTAATTTTACCATTTGCAGTGTCATTAGAAAATGATTTCACATGTTTATCAATGAAAAACGACAATTATTGATAACTAAATTGTTCTAGCGTCTTTAGTATTTATCCCTGTAGGTACAACGACAGTAATGGACATGAAGGAAAGTTGTAACCTTCGTTCATGTCCATTACCGTCGCGGCACCTCAATTGCAAGTGTTTTTCGTCTTCTTGATGCAGCTCACCTTTGTCGTAGGTCTTGCACGTCTCTGTAAATGTCACATCATCGATAGCAATGTAGCCCTCTTGGCCTGATGCCCTGTGATCTCCAGTGAAAGCAACCTTAGAGGAAGACAAGGCGAATGCGAATTGTTTCACCCGGACTGTTTCTTTCTTAAAATGTCTTTCTCGTTTTTTGTGACCAAAATTGTCGGCATGTAGACTTCCCCCAATCGCAGTAATACCAAATAACTAAGTTCAATAACCCCTAGGCCACCACACAATAACGCACCCGCTTCCGACATTTAGCAGACATTTTCTTCAATGTTTCTTCTGCAGATAACACAGTAGAAAACTAGAAATTGTGATTACTGTAATGAGGTTGATAAATTTCAATTACTTGTCTATTTATCAAGCATACTGAACAGAACACTATCTTTGAAATAGTCGTCGCCAAATGTTCTATGGAAAGAATTGAGATCTTGTCTCAAATGGTTTCGAAAGATTTGTGGGGGAGGGGGGGAATTGGGAAAAGGATGCAGCCAATGCCAATGCACATCACCACATTTCTCTGGTCTCTAGCAACAGGTTTAAGGCTCATAATTCCTATAAAATGTGCATATCTATAATGCTCGAAAGTTTGAATTAAGCCTTTGCAACATGTGCCTTCATATCACTCACGATGTTTCAATTGTAAGAGTGTTGCTCAGCCAACCGTAAGTCGCTAATTGGGTCACATGTAATCTTGACTCAATTTGAATAAACCTTTGAATAAATTTGAAGAAAGAGAAAAACGAGCTGTTCCACGTTAGCACGCACAAAGTTCCATGCGACCACAGCAATTACTGTCTGCCTTTGATTAGAGAATACTTTGTCCACATCTATAGCCTCAAAGCTGAGACGACTTCAGGCATAAGCCGTCATTGGACTGTTTGGATGCATAGGCGCACTGACTGATTTTCCCCAAAAAGAGAAATAAAAGGAACACATTCGGTATAATTATTTGTATGACACACAGGAGTTTACTAATTTAGTGGCCTTATCCATTTTCTTCTTTTTTTTTTCATCTAAATAGTGTTTGTAGCATGGCGTTTCCGCTATACCAAATTCGCCGTCCTCAAAGGCGCTCCAAGTGTTAATAAAATTCTTTTGTGAGCTCTGTCAATTGGGTGTGCCGTCTCGCTGACCGTTTCTGTTCGCCCCGTGGCTTAGTTAGCTGGCTAGCACCGCTTAAAAATGGAAAGACTGTACAGAAGCCTCACCTGGTACGGATTGGTCTCCATGAAATCTACTGTAGCGGCAACAAAGTGCCAGAACTGCGTTGGCTCACTCTGCTTCCATACTGTCTTCCACGGTCCATCCTTGGCAGAGCGGACATTGAGCGTAAGCTGGGGTTCACTTTTTCCTTGTACCGTGTAAAAGAAGGTGATCTGTCGAGGCGGAGACGCGTTAATTAATGACAGATACAACACTGCCGCACCGACAGAGACGACAACGATGCGGCGTCATTGCTGCGCCAGCTAAGCGGGGATAATTGTTTTTTTTTTTTTTTGCTTAGCGTCAAAGCATCAGCTTAAGAAGATGGCGAGGTGGGCAGTTGGCAAATATTCATTTTGAACGCGTCAGGCAGCGCCAACGCACCGGCGCAAAAGGCATGAAAAACGACGGTACAGCCCTGACTCCCATCTGATTTTATAAAGAAACGATCACGCATATCTACAGGAATCTCAAGTACAAGAAAAACGAAAGCAAGAACAAGACATTCCCAGCGTTACGTGGTAATGAATGGGTTGGATAACAAAACCGGGTGTTAACGTTCGACTTAAAGAGCACTAGCTATCTCCCAGGAGGATTGCGGCATTGTATCTTGCAGATCCTTTCAAACCGTACGGGTGCGTTACCCTTTTTAAATAAAAATGCAACTCAGCTGACAAGAGAGATAGCAAAAGCCTCGAACAGAGCAATTATGGATTGCCCATTCATAAGTGAATCACTGTTGATTCTTCAAAAGAACGAATGTCCATTTTTGCATCAATCTTGATATTTAACGTTTCGATTGATCATTAGAGCTTGCAGTATGCCATGTGCATGTAAGGCTTTTTGGTTTTTCCTCGACCTTTGGTTCCTTTACATCGTGATGTCTTCGTAATAAAATGATTTGAGAGAAAGCATGGAGTCATGATGCTTCTTTTTGTGCCTTTTGTGCTTCTTTATTCGCCCGCTGTTAGACTTTCAAATCGCATCATTTTACCCTTCTGTACGTGAGTTAAATGGAATGAGATACATCCATAGCTTTCCCAGCAGGAAGCATCAAGTAAACTACGTTGCTTTTTCGTTCACCTTTAGATAAACGTATCAAGAAAAAGTTGCACTCGGCTTCTCTGATAGCGCACGCTGCACTCTGCTTTTTTGACATTGTAATCAGTGAATCTCACAATGGGCATACAAGCCTAAATTTCGCAAGCTTTCAAATGATTTCTGCTGCCCATTGAATTACGGTGGCACTTTGCGGTGCACTTCGGCATATGCCCGACGTGACAATATCCAATGTTTCTCAACACGCAAACCCTTAAAGCAACAAAAAGAACAAGAACAATGAAAAGAAGTTGCAGGTCAACCTGGCGATGTGATCGAGAAAGAAGGACATATTGCACTTGCGCAATGATGAAGCATTCTAATCGGTCACAGAAGCAAGGCAAACGGTCTTATGTTTTCTTCGCTCATGAATATAGGGATGTGACAAATCAGTTCCACCGAATACCGCAAGGTGGAGGATGGCGCATTAAAGAAAATATTTTCATCCACCCAAGTATATCCCGAAGCTACAAAGGAAACTCATAAAGGTTTCCCAAATTTAAAACATCGCAGTTGCAGAAAAAGTCACGGCTTCGAACCATTCTCTCGGCTCGAACTGAGACAATGGTCTCGAGTTCGAGCCAGGATGATCGCTGTCTTTCGAGGATGATCACTGTCAATAATTATCGCTCCTTAGAGGCAACACACGCGTCTATCTTCTGACATGTGCTGTGCTTACCTTCCTGTTTATTAATAGTCACGAGTTGCCGCAAGAAAACTTGTTATGAGTTATCGCCCTGCGTGTATCGTATTTCTTCATTGAGTCCTGGTCCGTAACGCCCTACGTAATCTGTACCAATGGTACACCAAAATACTGAAATAGCAACTACACCCTACTTGGATTGCGGAATGGTTCAGACTACAAATGAACTCGCAACCTCTTGCTTAGAAATTGAAATGCTTTTTTCTGAAATACACGGTATACTGCGCCCAGGTCTTGCGTAGAGCGTGACAGGCCATTAACCCACTTATAAGTGGCACAAATATCAAGTCTCCTTCATGTCTGTACTTACCGAACAATTCTCAGTATTGTCGAGTGACGGGCCGTAGAGGGTGGCGTTTGTTGCCTTCGCGTGAGTGCGCAGAATGACAAAATTTCCTGAAAGTAATACACGCAAAATGTGTAAAAACAGCGTGATTCAATTTTTTCCGGGCGATTATATTATATCAAACGCGTCAAATTCACATTCCCATAGCATACTTTTCTGAATATTCTCCTAAGAAATGTATCCTTCGAGTTTATCTATCAAATTCTGTAAATATTAAGCTATAATGGATGCTTTATGTAGCTTTGTGCACCCACGTCTTTCATTTCTTCCTTGTTCTTCGAAAATAGTTGTTGCCAGCATTTTTATGACAATTTGTTCTACTTGCACAAAAACAGAGATGGATAGGGTGGGATTGAAAAAAAAAGTGCCTTACGTAGCAAACTAGGGGGGTGCATCCAATCATTGAGCCTGAAGGACATTGTGTGGGCTGAACGTGCACAGTTAAAAAAAAAGTTATTCATAGAGGCCTTCAGTAATTTTATTTTTTTCTCTTGACCTTTCGTACCAATATTTTTTCGATTTATATTCTTTATAGAGGCCTTTAGCTCGGATACACATTATAAGTTGTCGCTATAAAAACTAAATAATCTAGCTAGACAGCCGACGGAGTGATCGAAAAAGTGATCTGCAAAAGAAAATCCATAACCAATTGCGCCTGATAGTGGAAGAAGTATGCCCTACGCATACTATATCAAGTAAACTTAATTCAATCGTAAAATTGATGTAACTCAGGTGTAACATTGTCAATTTATCTTTTGCTTTGAAAGCAAACATCGCAATTTATTTAAATGGATCTAATACGCTGATACAGATAGAGAAAATAATAATAATAATAATAATAATAATAATAATAATAATAATAATAATAATAATAATAATAATAATAATGCTTTTGTTTTCCATCCCATGGACGTGGGAGGAAAAGAAAAAGCTAGGTTTCCAGCTTGACGGGCTCTCGCCTCCCCGATACAAATACATCACTTTTAGGAAAAAAAAGGCAAGCAGACAAGCATATGAGAACAGACAAAAAGGAATATCGGAATGCACAAACAAACGCCAATTTTTAAACAAATGTACAAATCCATGACAACAAAGCGGTGTCCATAATATCATGTTACACATTTCAAACAAGAAGTCGCACCCTTTCGCGTATAACTGAAAAAAATGACGCAGATCTTCTGGCCGAATGCGTTGAAGGTTTAAATTGTAATTTTGACACAGGTTTAAGAAATGTGGAAGAGTGTTTCTGAGCATATGTTGTTGGTAACCTGTTCTGATGGAACGTATGTGCCAAATATCGGTGTTTCTGGTTGCATACGTGATATTTATTTTCTGCAGTGAAGCCAGTTGTGCAATGAAGGAAACATTGTTTTTGAGCTCGGTAATGTATTTAGAAATTAAGCGGTATGCATACAGATGATGAATCGGCATTATATTGCCTTTCATAAAGAGCGGTTTAGATGGATGGTCATATGTTACATTGTATATTATTCTGAGGATTCTTTTCTGCTGAAAGTGTAATATTCGTGCATTTGTGAGGGATGTTTCCCCCAGACCAAATGAGAATAATTTAGATAGCAACAGAAGAATAAGTTGTGAAGTAGCATTTTCACTTTGATAGGGAAGATGTGCTTACGAATGTAAACTGATCCAATGATATGTGACAGTTAAGATGCAACGTAATTTGTGATCACGCATGGCATTTTTTTTCGTTGAAAAGTACACCTAGTGCTTTAAAGGAATTCATTATCTCTATATTAAAATTAAGAATGATATCATCGTTATTATGAACATCCTTGTTTTTTGGAGGGTAAATAATGGCCTTCGTCTATGAAGTGTTAACTTTTAGAGCGCTATATTTTGCCCACTTTTCAAACTGCTTAAGTGATGTATCTGCTTTCAGGACCATGTTCGAGGCGGATGAGGTTGCAATCAATAGGCTGGTGTCTTCAGCATATATGACCATGTTTATTTCTTTGTCTATCAGTGTTATGTCGTTCACGTATATATTAAAAAGGAACCGGCCCAAAATGCTGCCTTGCGGCATATCGGAAAAGAGAGCTTTAACGTTGGATCGCTGACCGTTTATTTCAACATACTGTTGTCGACTCCAGAGGTAGCTGCTCAAAAGCATGAAGCACGTTCCTCGAAAGCCATACAGTTCAAGCTTTTCTGAATGTAAATTGTGGGTTAAGTGATCAAAAGGCTTCGAAAAATGTACATATATTCCGAAAGCTAAATTCCTGTTATCAAGAGACTTTAGAATGTATTCTTTTCGTTCTAACAGAGCGAGTTTGGAGGACCGATGTTTCGAAATCCAAATTGTGAGGGTGTCAGTATATCATGCTTACTACAGAAATTATTCATCCGGATAAAGATTACTTTCTTAAGACCTTCCGACAAAACAGGCAGTATTGACAAAGGCCTGCATTTTGCAAAGTGATTCTTGTCACCTTGCTTATAAATAACTGTTACTCTTGCAATCTGCATTTGCTGAGGAAAGGCACCATTTGCCAGAAAAAGCTTGAATATATGGGTGAGACATGGTGCTATTACGTCAATAACATATTTCACAGATTTTATGTTAACGCCGTCTTTATCAGAGCTCCCAGAAATATTTAATGCAAGAAATATGGTCTCTACTTCGGACTCAGTTACATGACTTAGGAAACATGTATGATGTACGGTACAGTTTACGTAGTCCAGAGCCATCACATCATCATCATTTCTCTGGGGATCAATAAAAAATCATTGAACGCATCAGCCACCTTCCTGCCTGACAATTCTTCATTTTTCTCAATAATATTGCATGTTCTATAGCAGGTTACACACAATTTCCTATTCGAAGAGATATGTTATGACAATGAGCCATTAACATGTTCTCTGTACTTCATATGGAACACTGTGTAAACTCCCACTTTCTCATTTAAACGCTTCACAACGTTCAACCTACAAAACTTCGGGATAGGCACCGTAAGCTGGAGAGCATGAAAGCAAGAAACACAAGGTTTAAAAACACTTTTAGAAATGCTGAAGTACGCGAATTCGCTAATGCAAATACATTGGCCACCAATCTCTAGAATCGTGTTTTTTTCTGTCTGCCAAACAATCTAATATGCTATATATAAATCGCTATCTGAAGGAGATAAAGGGTAATGTTGCAGAAAAAGAAACAGAGCATCATAATGAACGTGCGCTTTTCATACCGTCGGGGGATCCCGTTGTATGGTCTCGCGTCGGCGAAGTGAGAAGAGACGGTCCTGGCGGCTTCAAAGCCCATGTATCTTGATCCTCGTCCCATGGCACACCAGGAACCCAGTCACAGAATGATGTATCGAAGTTGCAACCAAGCCGGTGATCCCCTGAAAGCAGAAAAGAAGCATCATTAGGTCGTCGTATAACAAGCAAATGAGCTTCAAGAAGTATGTTAGGTTTCGTAGCATACGATTTAATTTTAATGCAAAGAGAGAGACTCCCTCAGCTTCTCACAAGTGAATGCGGCACAATGTTATAAATTTCAATTGCTAAAGAAGTGCCCTGATGCACATTAAAAAAGTATCCTTCAGTCGTCTTCAGCCGCCTTCAACCTGTTGCCATTAACAACGTGAGTTATATTGGGAAGCAACCATATATGGTGCCTCAAATAGGCAATTAATCAACAAAAGCTCTAATCAACCCTGTTAATTTTGAACATGCATCCGGAAGAAGGCTTTCTTTAGGTTGACTGATTGGTTTTTCGTTTCAATTTTCGAAATGCGATGAATATGAATACGGATGGCATTGGGCAGAGGTTTTGGCAAGCACCTCCATGCAAATCCTTCATTTATAAACTGCCTATCACATACTATCAAACTTTCGTCCCACCGAATTGCTTTTGATTTCCAACCACACGCGTTGGTATCAGATCAAATAAATACATAGCCAACATGAGGTATGATTCTTACAAGTAAGAGCTCGTAAGACATGCTCATGCCTGATAAAAAAACGATACGAATTATGAGCATAACAGCGGGAACTGCGATGCGCTTCGTAAGCGCACGGGCAGCGTAAAGATCGCCACTCGTTTGCACGCGTTCTATTCGAGATTGTACTGCGAGTGCCGTGATTTCCTCGGCACAGTGTATGGGTGATAATTTATTAGAATGGCGGGGTAACTCACAGGAGCTTTTCACTCAACTTTTACTATAATCTGCGCCCGCACATTGCGAGTGTGCGGATGCACATCACTTGAGGCTGGGTGCAAGAGAGATTATATTTACTTCAGTAGGAGAGCTAGGAAAATGATTTTGGCAGCAGAACAGCTAAAGAACATTGCTGGTATATTTTCATATTTCATACACGTATAGTAGCAGAAGTGGTAGAAAACGTTTTAGAAGCGAAAAAAGAAGCGAGTAGAGCAAGAGGCTCCATGGTATATGCCACTTGTTCAGAGGAAACAACAAAACATCGCAATAGTCTCGATTTATAGATCCCTGCATTTTCTGTAGCACCTCTCGAAATGCTAGGGAAAACGGGACATTTAATTTGTAGGAAATGCCTCAAGGTCTGCAGGAGAAGATGCCTTCTAGCCTGCTCGTCATTACTGGAAAATAGAGAAAGGGGAACAGTAGTAGCGATGAATGAGTAGGAGTAAAGGAAAAAAGAGATGCTTACGTACATCACCCCATGCGCAGACTAAAACATAAATCCAGTTCCGTTGCATGCCTGAATTTAACATTGCTTTGTTGTCTACGTCTCTGTTGTAACAGTCCTTCGTGGACCGAAACCAGTGCGTTCCTACGGTGACTACCTGCCAACGCTGGCTTGGAAATCAATTTGCCGAGCAGTTCTCAGACTGAGGGCCATTCATTGACTTCAGCAGATTAGATGCGCGTAGCTCCCAATGAAAGCGAAACCCAACTTTAGTTACGATGCGTGGCTACGAGTAATCTTCGGGGATACATGGAATCTTTTGTTTGTATCGAATACATGCGAGCGCTCGTGGATGAGATCGGCATGAGTCCAGCACAATACCCAAGTTAAGAGTCATAAAAGAAAACAGAAGATTCATAAACAAATGTCCCTGAGCTCTGCTTTGTTCAGCAGCGCCAGAATAACGTCAGAACAAGCAACACAAGCTCGTACGCCTCGGCGGACCATCACGTGTCTACTAGCCGCATCTTTTACAGAGATTCTGCTGGCGTAATCATGAGGGATAAGCATTTATCTTAACGTCTGCTCTTACTGTAATTATATACTGAATCTACAACACATGCGATAGACGGGACGCAGGGTAATCTTGCCGATATTTACATCCGCAACCTGCACCTAACGCAGAAATAATTCATTTGTTCTATATGTTAAAATTATTCATTTAAAATAAATTTATGTGCCATATAACGCCTAAATAATCGGTTCCTGTAGCGGGCCTCTTAACTATGAACAAGGGAGAGGTGGGGACCTCGACCCGTCAGTTACATGTTTGTTTTTCTTCCAGCCTGGGTAATTGCTTGTTATGTGTTTTTGTTTTTTTATGAGAAAGCGTCAAATGGCTCATTTAGCGGAAAAGCCCGCGTTTGTAGCAGCGGCACGGCACCTAAATTTGCATAGGCTGTGACAACACGACACGAGCGCGCCTCGACGGAGCACAGGGCGCGAAAGGAAATACCAGCTGTCGCATTAGCACGTCAGGTGTTTGTGAGGGTAGAGGGCATCACCTCGACGGTACGTCACCTTCATTCTCGCTCTCAGAACGAAGTCTTATCCTCGCGTTGCCTGACATTGCAAGGTCTCGCCTGCCTTCTAACTACGCCTCGGCAAGACCAAACGAATAACGTGCCAAGCGTCTCCACGCACTCGCTTGTCCGTAAGCAATTCATAATTTGAAGGACCACTCAGGGGCGTTCATTTAGACATTAGTGCTTTCGCATTCACAACTAATAAAGAGTGCTTCTGTGTACTCGGAATTTGTTACTATGCACTCTGCGTGCGATTACTTTCATGGCTTCTGCTTCTGGTTGGAACAGCTCACATTTATTCGGCCCGTGATGATGGCGGCATAATAAGCTGTGAACTAATATTTTCCTCATGTTTTTTTTCTGGATTCATCGCTACATTGCGTCGAACTAATGTTGCGATGTGTTGCCTGAAAAATTACTTTTCTGCATCGACTGTACGTAGGTCACTCAGAAACTTTTATAGTTGGGCCAAATTCCTTTTATATGTGGTTTTTTATTTTTACAATATAGCCTTACTTTCATGCCTTTAGGCACACCTGTCATTGAATAAATATTACTTTATTATGTTTATCTCTTTCACCCATAATTGTTTTGTTATTATTTTGTCAGTGTGTGTTCAATGTGCGCGCCCGCGACCGAGCTCTTCTCCCGCAGCAAGCCTAGTGTGCATACAGTAATAAACATATCAAGAATTTGCATAAATCTGCGTGGTCCTCTGATGGCAAAGTTTAGGGAAGCCCGTGGGAACGGTCAATACACAGAACTTACAGCAGCCTTGTTCGTCACTGTTGTCGCCACAGTCGTCCACGTAGTTGCAACGCTCATGTCTGCTTACACAGGCACCGTTGGCGCAGCTGAAATCCATCTTGGTGCAGTTATTATGCCTAGCTGAAATTGAAATTGCGTGCACGAGTGCAGACACCGCGTTGTCATTCTGCATAGTATTTTATTACAAAAAAGTAAAAGCCTATCTTAGCACCCATTTAGGAATTTACGACATCATATACTGTAGTCCCATACGCCAACGGTTTCCTAGTTGCATTGTTTGGTAAACTCAACTAAAACTGTGTCGAAAAGAACGAAACGGATATTCATCGCAAGATAACCGAAAGCAAGCATCCATAATGTTAAGGGCACGAAAACCCTCATGTTTGTATTACAAAACTTTCTTTGCATAACAGAACTTCCTCACTGGCTGGTGTTTGGTCGCTGCCGCTTCAGGTCGCAATCAGCGACATAACGACACGACTTACATGGTAACTTTCAGTTGCGGTAGAGAAATTGCATAAGAAATATGTTGTGAATGCTGCAACAAAAGGACGACACAATGCACAGCGAAAAGCTGCCTAATGTTAGCAGTTAATCATTTCCGTAGCTGCATTTATTGCCACAAAATTTCGAGAACCTCAGTGCCTTTGTGGAGTAAGCTCTTTCATGTGCAACGGTTAAACATTTAGGCATTTAGAACATTCTAACAATCTTGAACATTCCCTTGAACTCCGGTTAAAATTATGTAGGACAATATTATTTTGTGAGTTTCGGCGACAAAGAATGGGGAAAATAAACTGAGTAGGTTGTAGAAAGACAGATGCGCTGGTCATTATTCCACTTTTTTGTGCAATCCTCATTGCTTTGGTTTAACGTAAATGCAGCCTTGGTTTTTACGAATCCGCCAGGAACTCAAACACTGCCTATAGATAAAGAACACGATGAAATACATGCTAAGTCGAAGATGGCAAATCACTTGAAAGAAGCCTTTCGAAGAATATGCAGCAGCGCCATGCTTACATCCTGTGGCACCTTCCATTAAAAGTACCGGTTATCCAGTCATAAAAGTTCTTTCCCACCTGGTAATGCGCATCCGCTGTAATGAATCGAGTCGACGGCGAACAAAGCTCGTCCTTGTGGCCATTGTGTGCTTGAGAACTGGAACTGCAATTGCAATGTTTGCAAAAAACTTTAATGCAGGTTATATAAGAAGAACACAACAGCGGTGTGTCATTTTGTTTCTCCAATGATTAACACTGCACAGCAGCCTTGTACAATATGGTGCAGTAAGCAGAACTTCTTGCAACGGTGGCAACTTATTTCCTGCAGACAGTCGGTGCCGCCGGAGAAGAAAACACAAACTTTAAGGAAACTCGGCGTCCTTAGAGATCACATACGTTTACACCATCTAAACAATTAAAGAAACAACTCACATTATGAAAAAACTACACGATAGCATGGACACTTATTACTAAAATGAAGTCAAACCCTGTTGCGCACGTTTCGTCGATGCACACTCCCCTAGTGCTGCCTTAGTTTGGGCGTACTTCTAAGTTCCACATAATCAGCAGAAATATTTCTGTGTTAAATCACTAGCTTTCACAGCACATTATATTTTAGCCAAGTCAATATATAACGGCAGCATAACACACACGCACACACGCACACCAACACACACACACACACACATATATATATATATATATATATATATATATATATATATATATATATATATATAGAGAGAGAGAGAGAGAGAGAGAGAGAGAGATGGACGTGCCGCAACTCAGGCGCCTAAGGCTGCATGCTGCAGGTTCAGACTTTCTTATGGCATTCCTTACTACACTTTATGAGCTTTAATTGGCCTTGATTTAGAAGCTTTTTTATCTTTTTGAATGTAGATGGCAATAACACTTTCCCTAATTGCACAATCATTGTGAATTATTGCATTTTTAACGCAAAACTTTGTGATAAATGAGCAGTTTGCGAATCCCACCGCAGTTCCAAGTCTAAAAAACAGAGGTTAGGGAAATCCACGTACTAACTATTATTACCTATTGCGGTGAACTATATCGTGCTTGTAGCTACCGTGAACACTATCGCGAGAGTTCCCTCCTGCTGTTCTTTTTTTTTGTAGGAAACACTATGCCACCAAGAAATTGGCTGCAAATGACTTAGGGGCTCTGTTATTTTCCTATTGAAGTGAAAATAAATGAGAGAGATGTGATCTTATAATGGCGACGGGTACTTCATTTCGCTTAGCCAAAACAACAAAATAAACTATGTACATATAAATTATATATGTAGTAAAAAAACAGCGTGCCAAAGGTATACGTTCAAAGCGCACAGTCCTATAAACGGGCAAACACATAGGCTTAAAAGGCGACGGCAATTCTCAACGCACTGACTTCGTACACATACGCCCATACACAGCCACAAACACCCATGCGAACTCATTGTGCCTGAGCACGCGTGTGAACATGGCGTGATACGCGTAGATCGTTCGGCCGTTGAGTGGCAGAACAGGCCATGCAGACTGGACGCACTCTGCTTCGGCACAGAGGCGTCGTCACGTGGCCACGGCCCTACTCCTGGACAGCGTGCTCACCGCAGCCCTCGACTGACGCCGATGAACACACCAGGATGTGTGCGCAAGGGTCGCAGGTCTGTGGCCACAGTGCAAGGTTCCATTGACTGTTTGCCTGACGTCATTAAGAAGACCGCCCAACCGATATTACGACTTGTGAGTGGCCGTTGTGAACTACATTGCTGCCGGTTGGTCGCAGCAACCCTTCGAATTATGCCACTGAGTCTTGATTTGGTGACCTCCACTCTATCTTCATAAGTGCCTGTCGCGTTCTAATGGCGTCTTCTCTAAAGTTATTGCCGGAATGAAGTTTCCTGCGAACATTTGACTGTCGCATTTTGGTCGTGCTATGCACCTTTTGCCCCCACCGTATGTCGGTCGTACGTTTTTCCACACCATCTGTCGTTCTCACGTAGGGGGCATCCTTACCATGGACGCCGCGGCATTCTCACTCGCTCTTTATTAAGCTCCCCTCTTCTGCAGTTAACAAACAGCTTCGGAAAGCTATGGCGCGATGTCTTTCTCATCATGTAAGGGTCCGGGCTCAGCAACTTCCCTGAAGAGAAGGCATAATTCCTTCAGTGGTAACGATCACTTGCGTTGGACGCCATTTGTGATTAACTTTGTTTAACTGATATGCTTTAAATGAATTAAGAGTGCTTTAGCAGCCAATAAAAGCGCAAACACGAACGCATTGCTTCGTTGAGTCATATGCAACTCTACGTTTGAGCACTGGGCCCAACGAAGTGGAAGACAATATCAGGGACCACAGAAATGAAATTCAGTATGTCTTACAAGCTAAAAGAAAGCCATAAAGCATGCGGATTCCACGCACTATGCATATCGATGTAAGCGAAGCTTTCTTTACGGCTTGCTTTGATTGACGATAATTAGCGGTGTTGTTTATGGCGAATGTGTAATTCATTCAGCATTTAGTCCAGCACGAGAGTGGTGAGTTGATGTTGAACTTTACCATGCATGTACCACTGCTTTTTATCGGCGTAGTATACACAGAACATACAGGCAGACGTGTTTTCTGGAGGCGTTGTCATGCGCCATTGTTCACAATCTCTGTGAGGGTTGAACATCATCATTGTCTCATATGGCACATCACATTGTGGGAGAACGTGTTAAACGTTAATTTAATTATGGGGCTGTAGGTGCCACAGTCGGGATTGCACCTGCGACATCCAGCACAGCCATAGCCGTGATCAAGCTACCGCGACAGGCACAAAAGTGTTGATTTGACGTGCGATCGCTTCCGTAGTGTCCTATAGGCCCTATATATACGGTGCTTCATTGCAGCTTTGCGTCTGCACGCCCTGCATGAGTTGTCCGCTTAATGAATTTGCATGGTGTTTATTATCACGAATAGCACAAGCGTACCGTACCGCCCCTTCACTTTGCTCGCAACTGCTGTTTCTGTGCCTTCTCAGATAAGCTTTTCCCTCTCCCGCTCTGCCCCCTTGTATCAGAACTGCGTGGCAAGGCTGTTATTCACTCGTTTCGCGACTGCGTAGGGTCTACCAATTCTCTGCCGCCTCTCCACCCTGCTCTCTACAGTTCTATCCGCGTCCCCTCTGGACTGGGACGTTAGCAGTAGAAAAGTAAGCGCTGCAGTTCGTGCAATGCTTTTGAGGAGGGTCACGGATAATCACAGCTGTCAAGAGGCTAATGTGGCGATGCTCAGAGAGCTGCAGAGGGCATTGCACACATGCGACGCGATGGAGAGGTCCAAACAAATTTCTGGCATTGACGTTCCTCTCGGCCGCGATCCTGTCATGTATACGCACGCTCTGAACAACCCTGCGACTTGGTGTGCAAGAACACAGCAGCAACGCAAAGGTCGGAGAAAAAGGAAAAAAAAGCTTCGTTTTAAAAAAAGTACGTTTCACAGGATTCACCTTAGTGTAACATTTACCAGGCGTTATACACACCTTTTAATTAAGTTGCAGTGAGACTCGTTCAAATAGACGCCGCTGTCAGGTGTCAAAAATTGTTCCAAGCGTATTTCGCCTTTGTCCCGCGTACGGAAGAGAACGACAATAGCTGGTCTTTTTCGTAGCACACATCGATAAGATAGCGTTAGCTCATGGGATTGTTTTAGGTCCTCGGCCTGACACCACCGGCGCTGCCATGGTTACTTGAGCTTCTGTAACCTTTCTGCACGCCACTGGACTAGACGCACGGCTTTAAAGAGGCCACATTATAGTGCACATTTAGGGCACGCGCCTCCTTCTCCTATCATTATCGTCATTCATCGTTCCTTTTCCTCCGCATTCATTTTCCCCAGTGCAGAGTAGAAGGCCCCAGCAAGCTATAACTTAGTCCGACCTATCAGCGTCTCTGTGAATAAAAATGCATCTCTCTTTGATCACGTCAGCGCATAACACTTTGGGCAGGTCACTAATGCCCCCCTCTGTGACTTGTATAAAATAAACTAATGCTGTAGAGTGGCACGGTACACCGCAGCACTATTCTCGCGGGTTCATGGGCACCGTTTCGTTTTATTAAGACACCAACGCCCGCATGATGACCACTAGCAAGAGAATGATGCTTCTTTTTTTCTTTTTAGCAGTTCCTTTCCATAGTCTTACATTTCGTATTCAAGTAAAGACCTCTAAAATTGAAGTAATGCCGAATAGGAGAATGAAAACAAACGTCACAACAGCACTCAGATATTAAAAAGTCAGTCAATAAACGTAGAAAATGGCTTTTGCGCACTCGATATCTTTTCTTCAGATACAATGTTTGTTTTCTTTGCATTGCATTCGGGTAGACGTTATAATGATTCATCGTCCTTTTATTTCTACGAACGCGTAAGGGAATATGGGCCCACGTTCAAAATTATTTTCTCATCTAAAAAGGTTTCTCCGAATAATGGTTGCATGGCGTTGGGCGCCCGCCAGTTAGGTTATCGCGATAACACAACTATCTTTATTATGGCAACGGACAGTCGCAGGCGGCCATAATAAAGGAGTTTCGAGAGTAGTTATGAAGACATTTCCTTGGTGTTTATAATGACTGTCAATCTCATGAATCAAAGCCCAATACTGGCGTATACTACTTGGGTTTTCTGATATGCACAACTGTAGTTGAAGATGTTTGTTGTTTGCGCACAATGAAAAACAAAAACAACATACTAAACAAAGAAATAAAGATATATATATATATATATATATATATATATATATATATATATATATATATATATATATATATATATAGATACCCAAAGAGAACGCGTCATGTGCTGCAGAAAAACAGCAAAACAGAGGTTAGTGCTGTTCTTGAATGCTGACCTTATCTACTAGCATTATTGAAAACTGTTTTCCAGTCGTGGGAGAGAGCATTGACGGCAAGAGATTTAACTGAGAATGGTTCTATTTAGGCTGCACAACACCGTGGCCACACAGGGATCAACCAACGAATCAAATACCCATATCCGCCTCTTGAAGAAAAAGGTTCGGTAGTTTAAAAAAGAATACATTGATAGTTTTATCAGGGTATGGGGCGCAGGTTTTATTGCAACCTCCCACTGTAACCATTCTGCTATTTTTTATTTCCTACAGAAAACTTAACAGTGATATCGGGACACCAAATGGCGAGAACGGTTTTGAGCACACAGTCTTACCGTCGCCACGCTTTGCGGCTCCGGAGAGAGACCAAGCGTTATAGCGCAGCATATAAGATCGACAACCTGCCACGTTTCTTCAAACGAAAGTGAACCATGATTACATAGACTGTGGTGCACCATCAAAATGTACTTAACCTCTCTTCCCGAACCAAAGATGAAGTTAGGTTCAATGTGCTGGTGGAGGAACTTCGTTTTTTATTCTTTCACGGTGAAATGTGTATGGTGCGTTTATTTTTTGGACGCTCAATTTGTTTTATCAGACTGCGTCCGATTGCGCACTCTTACTTCTGAAGCTGGGTTGCCCGAATACACGGACATAAATTGCATTGGAACTTTCATTGTATAATCAAATAATTTTCAACATTTTAGTAATTAGCTTTTTAGGTAATTACTTGAAGCACACATTGCAGTTAATGACTTGTAACCGGTGGGTTCCCGAGACGCATCCATTTGGAAGGAGTTCTGACGATGAGAGCACTTTTGAAAGATGTGTTCCTAAAGTGTATGATGAAGTGCATTGGTGTTATATATATTTGTCTTATAATGAGTGAAAAAGCGTCTTGTGTGAAAAGTCGAGCAGCAATGCATTTTAGTGTAAAGTTTTACAGCGCTTATCTGAAACTTGCGATTGTGTAAAAATTCATTTCCATTGGATACACCTTAATAAATGACAGACTTCGATCGATTGGAAAGTTACCACCGTGGTGCTCTAAAATATCAATTTGAAAACTTTCTTACCAAAATTTTGTAAGATGTTCAATATGGATTTGTCTTTTATAAAAGTAATGTCTGTCTATTCGAGCAATACAAATCCAGGGTCAGGATTTGTTAGGTGCCACATATTATTTTTGAAATCACTGTTAACTTTTTAAACGTTACTCAGCATATAAGCCTGACAGCACACGAAATGTTCGCCTGCACTCGTTTTGGTGGCGTAGGTTCCCTAAGTCGTGGCAAAAGGGTCAGACCTGGATGGGCATACGCCTGTTTCAGAAATCCGTTTAACACTTAAGACCGAGCATCCGCTGCCTCACAGCTCCTGATATTTGTAGATTCCTTATGTCAATGTCAGAAATGCTGTTCAAGAGTGAATAGACTGGAGCTGTGCTTCTTTCAGTTATCCCTTAATATATTTATGTTTGCGAACATACAATAAAGGAGACATACCGACCCTTTTCTCTTCGTCTAGTCGACGATTTGATGTTTGCTAAAGTTCTCTTCGTGCCAGTCGTGGTCAAGCGTTTAATGCAGGTGAAATCAAGAGAAAAATAAAAACAAATTATGAAAACCCAATGCACATTTTAGAATTTATGCGAAAGTGACGCTTTTGCGAACCGGTCAGCGAAAAGCTCTAATGTTGCCCATTTAATTCTTGCGTCTCTGGCATAAAGGAAATTGGTTAGCGCGCACACGCTCTCTCACGCGCACGTGCAACGCAATGTGACAACTCTTGTATTGGCTTGTATTTATTCAATAATTCTTCTTGATTCTGGGTACAGCGGCTGCTTCTTCGCCGACCCTCACTCACTAAGTTTTTACTCACTCACTCACTCACTCACTCAATAAAGTTTTCACTCACTCACTCACTCACTCACTCACTCACTCACTCACTCACTCACTCACTCACTCACTCACTCACTCACTCACTCACTCACTCACTCACTCACTCACTCACTCCTTTTGCGTATGTGCCATAGTATGAAAACTATAACCCTCATAAATACGTGATAATCATCTCAAACAGCTAGTTCGTTTTGGCAAAAAGGAAGTATGCGTGCGACTGTAGCATGAAATAAAGAAAAGAAGTGTGTTTGTGGCCCATGGTTTAAAGCAAAGGGCTCATGTGCTGGGAGGAGGGGCGAGTGAGGACCGAGGTTACAATCCCGCCGTTTCGCGCGCTTCTTTTTTCTTTTTAGACTGAGGGGGTGCCTACTAGCCAAAATCCCGACGAGTGACCGACCAACAGAGGCGAGACCACGACGTCGTAGCCAAAGCAAGCGCCGCTTTGAAAGTCACTCCTTCGTTTTGCACTTACTCGGATATCTCTTTTGTAGCGGCCTATAGCGATGATAGCCTCATTCCATACTCCCTGTTCTGGAGCCCTGTTTAGTGCACTGAGCGTCCAAATCGATAGCTCGTACGGATCCAGTTCCATGATCAACTCAACATCAGTGCTGCTTCCTATAAGAGAAAAGAAAAAGACGAGAACGTTTGCCATATCCAAAGCGCAATGAAAGCACGGTTGTTAGAAGACCTGGATGAGTCGCGGCACTTTCAGGAAAAGCTACTTGGTCATGACCATGCTACCAATGAGCCTAATCTCTGTATTTGAAAACGTTCCTCCAATTAACACTCTACCTTGGTTCAAAAAGATATGTGGTAGCGCGGCCACAGGAAATAAATTGTCAATGTTTTTTGACACCCCACGGATATTTCTTATTCTTATTTATTTTGAAATTATGTCAATACCTCACGGCGATTATTACAGGGAGGGGGGTGAGTATATAAATAAACTGAACTGAAAAGTGATGCTGACTAAAGAATATACGCACAGTAGAAAAAAAAGAGAAAACAGAAGTGTTGTCTTGAGAAGCGTGGCGTCTTCTTTATTCGAGGTGCCCCACTTTGTAAACTCCGTGGAGTGGAGGAAGGCCTTCGAGTAGAGGATCGTTCGAGAATACCGGGGAGAGTGTGAAACGTGTCTCTATAGCTACCAGGAAAATATAATCGCTATCGCAGCTACAAACTTTCGACGCCTAGAGCACGCACCTATAATGTATTCGCCCATGTTGACAGTTGTGTGCCTAAAGAGGTGGATTTAATCGCGTGGATCATGCAGCCTTTCCTCCTTTCATCCTGATGAAACATGCTCACAGCACACGGAAGAAAGGCTGCGCGAAGCAAACTATGCTCGCGGACAACTTTATGTAGCTATGAACGGAAAGCTACGTGCGCGTGGCTCCTGCAGATGTGTTATGACGCCAAGTAGTCCGGCAGCATTTCACCGTGTTTTTGTTGCTCGGAACAGACGCTCAATCGGCGCAGCGTCCACGTGCGACGGCTTCGCGTTTCCCCAGACGCGGAAGGGAAAAGCCGCAAAATAAGTAAACCTTTACGCACACTGGGTGTGTTCTGTCTGATCTAGCTGTTGATAATAATGTGTTTATGTTTTCTCTTCCCCAGCCTACATTCACGCGGATTAAAGCAAGGGACTCTTTTCAGAAGCGCTCACACTTGTACGTGCTTTCCCTCCGTAGCTTCCCTCCAAACCCGCAGAAAGTAGTCCGCGAGTATTAGCTTCGCGAATGTTACAGTGCATGTTATTCCATGGCCCATAAAGTTCGTAGTAATTATCCTTCTCTCTCATTGATGGTTGAAACTATCATTCTGCAGCCGTTAGCCTAATCATATTTCTGTAAAAGAAATGCGCGTACATGCATCATTATATCTAAATTAATGGGAGAGAGATGGAATGTTGCGTTTGGCGTTTCTTTGTCCTGCGAAATCATACTCTATGAAAATGCTGATTTTAAAAACAGGGTCCTCAATAAGAAGTTATGTTTTCGGCTCAAGAATATAGTGTTTTGTGGTGCCCTTTGCACTAAATAGTGTCGGAGAACGAACAAAATATCATCATGAGCTTCTGTAGTATAAGGCGAAGCTTGAATAAGTGGCTGCTTCTGGAAGAAAAAGCTATCTTTCATGCTCCTATCTTCTATCTTATTTCTTATCTATAATCTGATAACGACAGTTATCTTTCATGTTCCTATATTCAGCTTCAACTTTCCTACAAAATTCCTTTTAAGTTTTCTTCACTTTTTTAACTAGTACCTACCGCTTCATGGTCAATTCTCCGTACCGGATTGAGCCAAGCCATTAAGCCCGAAATCGAACCAAAGCAAACCTACAGGAATCGCAGCTGACGCGTCTTTGTTTCCTGTCTTTCATCAGGCTCTTGTATTAAACGTGCGCATCACCTACGTCGATCACACATAATATGATATATTGCCATGGTTTCCAAAAATATCATGCGCCATTCCACTCTGTGAATGTGGCTGGCGAGCGAAGCTGTTTAGCACACGACACGAAGGTGACACATAATTTTTAAGAAATGCACGCACACTCATTTACTGTCTTGATCGGTGGTCATTATTTCACTCGCAACTGCAATCACATAATTTTATAATGACACATCGACGCAAGTACGCCACTGGGTGGTCCGTTGGGCCTGATCGGGTTGGCATCGCAAGGGATATGTCTGCAACACGGAACGCGCAAGCCGCTCCCTTTTCGGTACCGATACATCAACATTGAAATCACCGACAACGGCAACCGGAGTAGTGTCATTGCAGCTAATTCACGCAAAGATGAGTAGCCATGAACCATACGGGAATGTATTTGTATTTTTTGCTTGCTTACGAGGGTATGAGCCATTGATGACGACAGTTTTCGACATGCTGTTCTGTATATTGTACGCGTGATTAGAAAGAATTGAAACACTGTTCGTTTGACTTTGCTGAGTGCTTGAAGCCTCTGCCTTACGGTGCTAAGAGCCATTGCATTCTTTGCTTGCTTAAGGGAGTATGAATGCTTACGCGGGTATGAGCAATTGATGATGATAGTTTTTGGTCACGGGGAACAAAAATGCACGGAAACCTAGCCATATACAGCTTCGCTGTAAAATATGGGTACTTGAATTGGCAAATGTATGCTGACAAGCCCACGAAAACTTTTTGCTCGCTGTCTTGAACAGCTGCTTGTAAAGTCAAATTCCCGATGCTATAATATTATTCTCTACCAAAGGACTTGTTCAAGAAGAGGTACAGTACCGAAGTGGTGGGGAACTGGTAAGCATGAGCCTTGTATGCGGGAGGCAGAGTGTTTTAATCCCGTAGCTGTCGGCAACTCACTGTTTTCTTTTTACTGGGTAGCCATGAATCACGACCAGGCAATCGGTTACTTATATTGGCTCCCATCTCAGCAGAAGGCTCTATAGAGATGTGCAAGTGTGTCTGGGCAGCCCTTGTCTCCATCACAGGTTTGCTTAGATAGTTGATCAACCGCCGCTACTGAGGGAGACAGATGAGTCCGGCCGCCTGGCACGTACCGGTAAAATAGGTACAAGCTCGCTCCAGTCTGGCACTATGTACTGGCACTATGTAGCTACGAGAGTTCAACGTGTTTAAAAGAGCGTCCACCCACTGAGAAGTTGGCTCCATGAGACCACCAGATTCTTTTTTTTTTTTGTCACACAGCCACTTCTTAAACGCTCCTCTGGACTTTGCCGAGACAGCGACGGTAGCTCAGTATTAAGAAGTCGTTTGATTTATGGCGCTCGACGAAGTGAGGACACTCATGGGCACCCGAAGGTGGCACGTATTCAATAGCACCTTCTGAGGCCAGAATTGCTCGAAACTGTTGAGCTACAACTAGCCCGCAGCGGAGTCTACGAAGACCCTCCCAGACGCACACCCTAGCAGGAAAGCCGGGTGCCAGGCCAGGGTCGCGTTCGTATAGCCGTTCTCTTAGCGGTTTGTGTCTCCGGCGGCGGGATTCGAACTAACCACCTCGTTATCCTCGGCCGTAACAGTGATAAAACAACTGATGCAATTTATCAGCCTTGCTCACCGTTATTGACGTAGTTGAACCAAAAACGCATGGTGCAAAGCTTGTCTGTGTTCCTGATCATTGGAGAAATAATGGCGGCTTGTCCAGTTAGTTGAGATTTGGTGAGGTTAGAGTACAGCATCAGGTAATGCCCTGGAACATAAAAAATAAACAAATGTGCATGGTAGATTAAGCTGTTCTTACCCGTAACAGCATTCGCAGTGCAAAAAGACCAAACAAATATAGCCAGGAGCCACAGGAATGACGAGAAAGAAATGTACAATGCACACCTTACTACATGCATTGTAACAGCACAATAACCACAGCAGGTGAGCCCCATGAACACATTGTGTTCGTAAACAAAGATTCCAAAACGTAAATTTCCGGGTTGAATCCATTGTCTAGGTTTAGTTGCTCATTACGTAAATTCAGTTCTTAATTGAAACTGTAGAATTTCTACATAGAAGACACACGTTCGTTTTGTTATTTGCGCAAATTCAGCTTCAGTGAAGCGGTGCGCCGCTGAGATGCAAGGTTTGTTTCCTCGCCTGTGGAGCGCAAATATATATATATATATATATATATATATATATATATATATATATATATATATATATATATATATATATATATATATATATATATATATATATATATATATATATATATATATATACGGATGAAGACAAGACTACAAGGACCCGAGCGTCGTCTCGTCTCCATATTTCTTTTTTCTTTTGCTCTGCCGCCTTTTCGAATATGTAATTACTGTACTTGCCATGCGCACGTGCACAGTTACTGACCAGTGTGCCTGGTGTCGGCTCCTATGCGCGGTGAACCGGATACATATCCGATGCGCTCTCGGCGCCATGCCATCGTGTCACCGTTGCGATACCAGTTGAGATTCCATCCACACGTGCCTTCAGAGAAGTCGCACTGGCCGCAATTTCTCTCGTCGGCACCATTGCGGCAGTCAACGACGAAGTCACACACACGCTCCACGAGCACTGTTTGTTTGTTGCCACAGTCGAACATCTGCGTAGAGCGTCCTAGAGAAACATAAAGTTTAACGTTTCTTTTATACAAATATTTTCCAGTTTTTTAAGCTGGAAGATATCAGGAACGCGAATCAAAGTGTATTATAGTGATGGCTAGGCCTTCGTGTCGAGTAATTTTATACGCCATATCAGGGTAATACCCGACATCATTACCCAAGTATAGGAGCCCACGTGGTGAGTTCTTTTGACAGTCGCATCAAGTAATGGCATAGGTAAAATTTTTCGGGATCTGTGAGCGTGTTTAAAACCACCTTCTTGCGCCTTCTGACGAAGCAAGCGCCTGATGTCGAGACATGACATTGCACATGCGAGTCCTTTCGTGCTTTCGTTCCTGGCAATACCCCACACCAGGCGCTTGCTTTGTCCGAAAATGCCAAAATGTAGTTCGGCACTCGCTCTGAGATCACAAAAAATTTTGCCATCACTTCCACAATACTTTAGGGACACTCTTGTGGTGCCTAATTGATCTCGTCAACAAAAGAAGAAGTACTCATGGATATTATAAATCGCTGCCTTGGCCTTTCCTCTCCGGAAACTAATATTCTTGCAAGACATTTATGGTGTTTACATATTAATACATGTCTGCAGTTCACATTGGTATACGTGTCCTTTCTTTTTTGCAATTGTGTGGTATCAGGAATACCCGTCCATTGTCACCCGGTTTAGAAACTTGTGCATGCGAGGTTGCACAGCTAGCACGCGCTGTTGGCAGCTGCTTGAGGCGGTAAGAGCAACAAGCTATAAGGCAGACCTAGAACGTTCTTAACACATGTTCTCACTACCTCTACTGCGTTCCACAAATCACATTGAACGCTGTGGAGGCTGTACAAGAAATTCGCTAAAAAAAAACTTGTCACTCCGTGCATTCCGTCCATTCTTCGCTGCGCGCCAACAGCGTTCGCTCGCGCAAGCATGCACCTGATGCTCCTCACGAAGAGATGCAAATAAAAAACCAAAAAGAACAACAAAAACTAAAAAAGAAGACATATGACAACACATTAGTGGCCGAATACCACCGTGTGTTTGTGTCTAAGGATTTAAACTTCTTTCATTCAATAGTGAGACTATATTAGAAACAGTTGCGCACATCTGCGGTTAAAAACATAAACCATATCCCACTGTGAACGGAGCCACTGCAAAAACTATCTCTAGCCTCCACAACGTTGACTGCTATGTATACGGAACGGAGTATAACGGTCCAGGCAGGCATTTGTGTGTGTGTGCTTTTGTAACTGCAAGGACCTTCATTGATATGTGAGGTTAGAGCGCCAGCGACATGCGATGTTTGATCGACCGTGCGTTATAATGTGACGACATACAAATGCTTGAGACTTTGATCGAGTTATATTTTGTCCAGCGTTTCTACAGATGGGAGCCGCACGTTTATAGTCTTAAAGTCCGCAAGATACAATGGCTTTGACATTTGTGTGTAATGTCGAGCTGCAGAATAATTTTGACTAGCTGTCGTTCTTTAGCATACTCGCAAAGCTTGTTACACCAGCAGTTCTACATTTCAGCCCTGGTGAACGTGATCGCAGAGGCTCGGAACTGAACCTGCTCTCACTGTCGGGAGCATGCTAATCTAATGGACGGCCTCAATGGGTCATAACTTGTTGAACGTGAACGAAAAAGATGACAGCCAAGCGGCGACGTCAATACATATGTTTACTTAATGTCTTTATTAAAAAAAATAATATTCTTCTGTGCATCCAACCTCGAACGTGCTCGGTAGTCTCTCTAGAAACACTTTCTATTGCTGGAGTTCATCTTGATATTTACACGTGTACTTATCTTTATCGGGCGACCACGTTTCGCCGCCTAAAGGCCAGAATACATGGAGCGAACTTTCACGACGAAGTTCGGGCGGCAGAAAATCTGCCGCGGCGCGACGCCGTATGTTCGTCGGGCTGCGCTACCTGGAGCGAAGAAACGGCGGCCGCCGCCGGCGAGTCGCTGCGTTGTTATCGGTGTGGCTAGACGTAGCAAATGCGCTGTCGTGAAACACTTGACAAAAAAAAAACTTTCACAACAATTATTATCGCTTTTGAATTACTTAACACTCTAAAAACGTGTAAAATTTTGTTTAATAATGATTTCTAGTCTTTTTTATGTGTTTGAAACATTCATGTGCCGATGTAGCTTAAAGAAAGCGGCGATACTATGCGTTGTGGCAACACTGGGCGGGTAAACAACTTTTAGTTCCTCCAACTCCGCGGCTCTGTTCTGTGGCTCAACGCGCGCGCGGCCGAAGCAAGCAGACCCGAAAGTAGCGCACGTGAGCTTGTCTAACCATAGCTGCTATTAACTTGTTAAATTCCAGCCGCGCCGCTTTGGATGCCATGAATACGAAAAGCGGGAGACCGCCGTGAACGATAGAGCGGGTTCGGGATACACGGACAAGCGGGGAAGCCTAGCCGGAAGTCGGGGCGGATAGTGAGACCTGATTGGCTCGCTTTGGGGCGCCGCTCGTTTGCCGCTTCCGGTATCGTCGCCGCCCGACGAACTTTTCTGCGCCAGCTGGATCGGCGGCGAACGACGTTTTCTCCACCGCCGCGCGTCGCGCGTACGCCGCCGGGCGTCGAACGCCGACTATTCGTCGCATATTCGCTCCATGTATTCTGGCCTTAAGAAATGTAATCGCACAGCGCGGGACGCGCCTGCATGTATCCAAAGTTTCGGGAAAGTTATCAATGCTTCTATCCGGCTGTCTGTTGTCGCCGAACCTTGTGTTATCTGATTTCATCGCATGACGCGAATGGTGTAGAACTTTGTGGAATGCACGCGGGTCCGAACGATTAGTCTGGAACATTCGACGACTGCTGTATAAAAGCCGTCGCGCTTGACCCGCTGATAAGATTTTCGACGCTCGCCGACCGTGTTCGCCGCTATCGTTGCGCTATAAGTGTAGCCTGTTTTTGTGGGCACAGGTTCATCCAATAAAAGTCAGTTTTATCTTTCACAGTATTGCTACTATGTTCTTCAACGTCACCACCACTTGACAATATACATGTTTGTATCCAACGCAAACAATTGTTTGCCTGTGGAGTAGAAAAGAGCATGCGAAAAAGGGCGAACATAGGAGTTAGGAGTCCTCCGCAATGAAACTGTTCAAGCAAAGTTCGTTGAAGTATTACTACTGCAAGGAATGTGTACTATAAAACATAAAGACGAGTAATAGTTCGACGTAATAGTTCTGCGGAAACCCGCAAGGTATACAGAAGTAATTAATTAAAGGAAAATTAGACATCCACCCAATCGTTAGCTACGATTGTGTGGCTGTCTCATATTCCCTTTATTAACGAGTAATAGTTGTTCAGTATTCATAATATCAGCTACGTTTTCCTCTACGTCATCAGATATGCGTGGCTGACACAGTGTGCTATCGAGGCAGGTAGAGATGAAATTTGCTTAGCATGGTTTGATGTACGATTCGCGCTATATGTATGCATATTGTCTTTAAGGCCAAGTTCCTGTACAACACAGCAATAAACGAAAGCGAAGATAAAGAAGACAACGGAGTAGCATTTATTAATATGCAAACAATATTTCTTTGTAACGTGCCGAGAACAATTACATTAAGCTCATTATTTATTTTCCTACACAGCCCAACAATCCAGGCAGGTTTAAGGGTCTCTCACATTTACTAGGCGCAAATAAGCTTTTCTGTAAGCCTGCATCTCACTCACCCAGTTCGTCGCAATGGAGCTCGTTCACGAGCACATCATCTACGGCTACAAAACCGCTTGGGTTACTGCCAGATACAGCTCTGACCGCGTTCATCTGCGAAAAAACAAAACAAATCCAATGAGTGACGTGCATATGTTTTTTGTTTGTTTGTTTTTCGTTTGCTTCGCTACCACCCTTCTAAAAGCATTTACGACAAACGAACAAACACGCCGGAAGAAAAATTGAGCTGATGCGAAGTTCAGAATTTCCTTTTGCCCCCATGCAAAACTTATTACGAGAATGTAGCTAGTATAAATAAAATTTAAGTAGCTTCCGTTTAGGTGCTTTGGCTTTATTTGCATCCACAGATGCCGTGTTCTATATCTTGCTTCAATGCACGACGTAGGATGATTCACGAAAAATATGAATAGATGTGTATTGCAAACAATGTCAGAGGATGTATGTGCACGATATTCCTTGGCCAAATTTATTGTTTATACTTTGTAAAGTCAGGAGGCAAGTGCCTCCAGTTATTACTCCTTTTTTATCATCGGCGCGTTATCAACTTGGAGAAGTTACGATGAACCCTCAAATGCTTAAGTAGAAGTTGTAAAGAAATACCGCCTGCCCCTTGCTTACCCAGCCCGATGGATACGAAAACTGTTGACGTTTCCAGACTCCCTTTGGTTCTTCCACTGGATTATCTTTGAGCAGCAGTTGAACGCCGTTCGTCATGGCAGGGAGGTAGTACCATAGGGATGCACACCGGTAGCGCGTCGTGTCCCGCAACACTAAAGTGGAGTGATTTCCTCTGACGCCAGGGCTTTTGTACAGCAGGTAGTAACCTGTAAGAAGTTGAGGGCCCGATCGCTTAAAGAAGAGAAGCTTTTGTTGCAAAATCTGTGCAATTGAAATATGAATGTTCGCGAGGGTAGAAAAAGACACGAGCTTAGCTTATGAGCAATGTGTCAACTTTCTAATTGACAACATCAATAATCTGCTCCATGCCAAAGCAAGTATAGAAGAGAAATGGTGGGGTGTCCTATACAGGGTGTTTCAGTGAACACCTTCAAAAATCTTTTGAATTTGCCTGTGGCAGACGTCACAGTTCTATTTCACGAGCAGGTCTACTCAAAGCGGCGGGCAATACTTGCACAAGCAATTGAGATGCAATATCGAATAATTAATAAAATCTCGCTATTTAAATTTTTAACTAATTACATTTTGGCCCATATTGCAATTTACAAATTCTAGCCATGGAGTTCGCAAGGCGGATTCATTTGGAACCAATTTTCAATACGTCACCTGGTTCGAGATATAAATTCCCGAAGTTTGCAGAGAAATGCACTGGCGTTCCAATTAATTTGTCAACAAAACGTCGTTTCATGCACTGAAGCACACAAGTAACTGGAACACCAATGCATTTCTCCGCAAAGTTCAGGGAATTTATATCTCGAAACTGATGTCCTGAGAATTCGTACCAAGTTGATCCGCCTTGGGAAGCCCACTGCTAGAATTTGCAAATTGCAATATAAGTCATAAGATATTTAGCTAACAAGTTAATTAGCAAATTGTTGTTATTTAGTCGATTTTGAATTTCAATTTTTTTGGCCAAGTAGTGTCCGCCGCTTCGAGTAGATCGGCTCATAAACTAGAATTGAGCTATTTGCCACAGGCAACCTTTAAAAATTTTGAAAGTGTTCGCTGAAACACCCTGTACATAATATGACATAAAGCCAAGCTTACTGCGTAAACTGAGCTGTGCTTTTGAGAAAGGCGTGGCCAGAACAGATGCCAGCATTGGAAAATTATTATATCGGATAGAGACAAGGGTGTAGACAAATTTGTGCATCCTGCGCATGGATGTAAGGGTTCTATGAATATTTTTCACTTGAGCAACTGTCTTTCTCTACAAATCATCCAATTAAAAATACATTATTTCGCAGTTTAGTGACTCGGGCTGCAGCCAAAATCAGAGAGCTTTATCTTGTTCGGTATTCCGGCTGACGGGGTGCTTTGGGTGGATTACACAGTGAGCCGGAGCATAATCGTGAGCGATCGGAGTGGTGACGCCACCTGGTCGCACAAAGCTCAACCACCCAGACAAAAAGCCAACATTGCAGTAAGCAAGCATTTTCTACTTCGCTACTAGTGTAAATTGTGGGCACCAGCGCAATGTTGAACACTATTACGCCGCCTCCAGGAAATTGACACGAGCGGCTCAATAGGACACACTCGATAGCTACACTAATACATGTGTTTGGCATGTTGAGGTCTACGCCACCAGGTGGCGTCACCACTCCCGCCACTCAAGTTTACGCTTCCACTCTGTAATCCACTCAAACCACCAGACTTTGCCGGAATGCTGGACACCCTAAAACTCTCAGTTATAACAGATTCGATTGAAGTTTGGAAGAAGTCATATGAGCTCACCATCTTCCGTCTGCGTCGTATGGTCACGGGGAAGCTGAGGAAATGATCCAGCCCTCTGGGGCTCAAAACTTGCGTCATCGTCTTCGTGAAACATCGAAAAAAAAACTAATTTCAGGTGCAAATCATTTTAACGATGTAACGATGTCGACCTTGTAGCAAAAGTCAACTGCTTTAATGTCGTTCGCTCGATGAGCGATAATGTGCTCATAAGCTGGCGAGCCACGGTTCCGTGAGACATCGTAACTTTTCTTTACGCCCACATGAGCTTTTATCGAAAGCTCAACAAAATAGTTTACCACGAGCAGTAAGAGCTCGGGCAACACATTTCCTTGTTGATAACTTGTTCTATGTAAGTTATTATGTGTTATTGGCGGTGAGGAGTTACGGAGTCGCCTTCTATCAGAAGCACCTCGCTGGCGTAGTATGAGGGATTACGCGGCGCGCTCCTCATAGGTTTTGGTGTCAGCGCTCACTGAAAACCCCCCGCGCGAGCTCTCCCGGACACTTGTCTAAGTACTTTCGAAACGCGAGAAATTTTTTACAGTCTAAATAATAATCTTGGGCAAACTGAAAGCACAGAATCGTTCACAGACGCTTTCTCTTTACCGAATACGTACAGTGAACGCCACTGCGCGCGGTCGGCGCGATGGAGTCTCCCGAACCGGCTTCTTGCGTGAAAGGTTGGTAAACGCTTAGAGCACCCTATGTGAAATATGTTCTTATAGCGTTTGTACAACTAAATGGAGCGTAAAAGAATGCAGCCTCAATTTAGCAATCGCACAGATTCGCAGCGACCGGCTACGCGTCTGCATGCTTGTCCGCGCACTGTTTCGCTTTCGCCGCGAGCGCGTTTTCGCACCGTGCCATGAGCTTTCGGCCGCAGAATATGAGCATTTGACAGTATACAAGCAACCGTTGTTGCGTGGGCGCTATCAGAGCTGTTCAAAAATAATTTCATTGTAGAGACTTCGACGCCTACGGGGACTGTGATGTGCCGTCGCGACTATTCAATCTTTCTTTTTCTTCTAAATTCTTGGACGTTTCAATATTATTTCTCGAGTTGCGTCGCACTGTATGTTTATTGGTGTTCTCAGCGTGCGAATTCCCGCTTCTTCTTTTTTGTAATCCAGTGCACAGAATTCATAACACAAACATGACCATATGCCATGCTTTTTTTACTGTGCTTCTTACCGCTCCCTTTCCACTCCAGTGAACTTGCCAGTATCTACAGCATCGACAAGTTCATAGACCAAACCGTCATGACATTAGTCGGGCAGCGGATTCGGGCGAGCGTCTCAGTGCGCGATTTCCGAACATCCCAGACCCGGCGCCGTAGCAGAAATCGTCCTCGCGTCTGTGCCTGCTGCACACCCGAGTTGTAGCCGATTACAATTTGCCGGTTTTATGTTTCGCTAGCCAAGTTTCACGCAGCTTCTTGTCCTGCGGCTACGTGTGAATAAGGCTGACATCGGGCTCTGTTGCGTACGTCCGGAATTGCGGCACCGAGCAGTAGCCTACCATGTTGCGCGCCTTCGAAGGAAGCCACTCCCTATTGTAGTGCTTTCCAGCGTTGTAAAGGAGACACTCGAAGCGGGAAAATCTCGCCACTAAATGAGGACCGCAGCGCGCAAGGGAATTTAAACTCTCGTTTTCAGCTCGCTTCGGCGCTCCCGAAGCAGCCGACGCAGCCGCTACGTCCACGTGATCCCTAATAGCCCGTCACGCCGACGGTGGCGCCAGCTTTACCAGTGGTGGAGCTCGAGGCCAATACTGAAGCTGCCGCTTTAATATGTCTTTAGGCGAAGGACTCCTTCCTACGTACGTTTCCACATATGATTTTGGTGCTATAACTCGGCTATAATTTCTAGAAACACCTTACATACACATGAAGTTGTTCACATATAGATTTTTTTATTATGTATGTGCGTTGCAACTGTGTGACGGTTTGGTTTAGCAGGGTCTGCATTTTACTTCAAATAGGAGAGTTGAAATTTCGCTAGTTGTGCGAGTAACGTTGTTATCAGTAATTGAGTGAGCATTGCAATTAACAAAGTCGAATGTCGGATCGAATATCCTGTAGTGAACTGACATAAATTTCTTTACCAGCCTTCTTCAAGTTGCGCTTTGTAGCATTACAATAGTCCTGCAAAGTAAAAATTGGTTTCGCAGCTTGCTTAATTAAGTTAATTTGACTCGGGGTAATTTGACGCCGGTGCCAAATTACCGTTGTGCCGGTGTTGTTTGGCAAAAAACATTTGCACGCACGCCCACTGTTAGGTCGCACCCTCGCTTACATTACATTGCGCTGCAATTTCTCCTCACCTAAAAAAGAAAGGAACATTTCTGTTTTGTGCGGTGACACGCAGTCTACATTCACCATAAAATTATGACGATAATATTATGCTCAAGCAAACGTATTGCATTCAAGAGGCTGAATAGTGAATAGAGTTCCAAGCATTACGAGTAACAAAAGCTTACGTACCTCTGTTTAAGACAAGCCAGGGCAAACATTCTTCTTCAAATGTGCAGAATTCTGTGAGGCCAAAATAAAGCACATTGCAAAGAGAAGAGCTTATATGAACTGTAAGCGCCACGAGCAGAGGAATTACACACACAAACACACACACACACACACACACACACACACACACACACACACACACACACACACACACACACACACACACACACACACACACACACACACACACACACACACACACACACACACCCACACACACACACACACACACGCGCGCGCGCGCTCGCGCACGCACACACACACACGTACACACACGCACACACACAAGCACGCAAGCACGCACACACACGCACACACACACATACACACACACACAAACACGCGCGCAGGCATGAGCGTGTCATGGCAATGATATAAGGATAACGCACATAACATTAGCCGAGCTTATCATTTCTTATCGTTTATATTTACCAATATGATATTGGTTAATCAATAACTATAAAATTTCGCAAGACACTAAAAAGAAGATAAGTGTGCTTTAAAGACGTCGCTGTGCAATGCAAGATTATCCGACATGCGTCACTTCTAGAAAGACGTGTTCTTTCATTCTCAATAGACAGACTTGACACCTCACTGGTGTTCATCATTCGAATATCTAATCTGAAGTTCACTCGGCACAGCACTTCACGTTTTGCACATTGTCGCAGATCCACAATTTCTGGCACTGCTGTTGTTCGGAAAAGGCTTTGTTACGTTTTAATTTAAAAATTTCTAAGGTCGCTCCTCTTCATCAACTTACCGTATTTTGGACATTCACCGTCTGCAAACTCGACGTCGTCAATCATGACTCCGGACTCACGCCTCTCGTCTTCAGCTGCGATCACTTCAAACACGAGCTACGGAAGAAAAGGCACAGGATGACCCTCTTGTCCCCTAGATCACACGTACCGTCGCCTTTTTGCCAACGTTGCGGCTGTCATTTCTCACTGCGCTGCTCTTTTCGCACTTATCAGCGTGCCTAGAAACGCCTGTGTTAGCCTCGAGTTTCCGGCCAGATTTGTGTGTACCGGTAGCTTCCTCTGCATTATGTACTTTTATTTTCAAGTCTAACGGTAAGCTATCAGCCACGCATAGTGCCCCCTATATGCAGTCCAAAGTAGTCTTATTCATCTGGAAATTTCTTTCGCATAATCCGGGTGTGGGAGAATTCTTTTCTGCGGCCTTTATTGGCACCGAGCGACAAGCCGTCCAAACATGGCGAGCCCAACTGCCATTGGCCGTGAACTGGTCATACGCGTTTCTCTGCTAGAACAATTCGATGTGCCTACGTTCCCGACTGCATCCTTCATACCCGACAGTGTCACTTGCACGATTCGTCAGGACAGATAATTACGTAGACACACAAAGATGCAAGATTGCAGTTCACAAGATGCAAGTGCACATCAAAATTCCCTATACTTATAATCAGAATTGTTTATTCTACCGAAGAAACTGCCTAGATCTGTGCATAATTTTTTTCTTATAGTTTTTTGACACACTATACTCTAAAGCTTATTTAGCTGGCAAAGCAACACGTATTGGCCGTCGTTTACAGGTTGACTGGGGTTTTGGTGCAACCAAGCAACAATTTACTTCGCATGTTGACCGAATTGTTTGAAGGTTTAGTTGAACGGAACGCCTGCACTTCAGTGCAGTATTTCGGGACGCTTTGTGACTCACGTTCCATTTCCTTTTGGACTTGATGGTAAGTGTGCGAACGTTCCACCAGTCTTCTTCATCGCGTGTGCTTACGGAGAGTAGTGGATCTCGCATTGCAGTCTCCTTTGTGAACCTTGCAGAGGAGGCAAAGGAAAGCATAATACATTGAGCTGAACTTGAAGGCAACGCTAAAACAACGAGCTTGCTCAGAGTCATCAGTATGGACGAAATGGAAACCTCACCAGTCACTTCACACCTACGCGATGTGCTCTACATTAGTTGAAAGAGGACCGAATTTAATTATGCAATTAGCAAACTGCGATAGTTCGTAAGGATATGTACCAGCCAATCCTGATAGGTTATCCTGAGCAAAGGTGCTATGACAATGAGAAGTGGTTATTTAATATAAAATCAATGCATTACGGTTACAAAGCCAGTATTCATCAAACTTCTGTCGCATCAGGGCAGTTCCGTATTGGACAGTTTTCAGGCATGTGCCTCACATCATTGCGATGGGCTCCGCAACAAAATTAAAGCATAATAATGAAAAATTACCGACGGCACTATGTAAAAAAATATTCTGGGGTTTTACTCATCAAACTGCAATATATACCTGAGGTACGCCTTAGTGAGGGACTCCGGATTAGTTTTTAAATCTGTGGATCTGTAATGTGAAACCATGTAAGGGCGTTTTTGCATTTCGTCCACATCTAAATTAAGCCGCCTAAGCCCAGATTTCGTGGTGCAACCCCATAGCCGATAAGCCACCTTGACGGGTTTACGTGAGAAAGCTATTGCGAGTGTAGACCTTGACCTGGGGCCCTGTAAAGTAAAATTATTCCAATATGTCTTTATTCTAATCTCCTGACGTCAAATTTGCGCTACCGCCGACGCAAGCGTCAGGCGGTCACCCGTAAGGTTGTCTGAACAGACCAATCAAACGCTCTCCCCGTTCATAGGAGGTAAAATTTGTTTGCTTGAAAAATAAATAACATTGGCTACACTGAGCAGCTTGTCTTATCTAATTGGCTGACAAGAGGCGAGGAGCACGCTCAAGTGAAAAGGTATTCAACGGGGACAAGCCACTGAACTGAAAATTGATGACCGGATGAAAAGGGTGGTGCCGGAGTTTGTGATTGGTCTGCTTTCCCTGACTTAGCTAGGGTGGCTCGTCGACAATCGCGGCGGCATGCAACGGAAGCTTGAGAATGACGCAAAAACAGATCCTGAGCAATAAAAAAGAGTTGGCAGAACGAGGTCGTAAACATGTCGAAAGTGCTCGAAAAGGTTACACGGCCACGTAAAATGATTTATTACACGCAAATAAACCCATGCTTTCCGGCAGGTGGAAGTTGCCAGTGCCAAAGTGATCGGCGGCAGCCATCTCTTATTCCTTACCGAACTGGGCAGCTTTCGGCTATGCAGAAGAAAATTCAGTTTTGTTCGGCATATTAATGCTTCTTTAACGCATACACGTCACTTTGACGCGGTGACTTTTTGTGGTTTTGTGACATCGCGTGACAGGCAGGTGAAGTGGGTGTAGCCAGAAAACTTTTGACCATTAGCCAAGGGCTAATGGGGGAATGGCGTCGAATCAGAAATAACAATTTTTTTGTCAAATCATGCATAATCAGTGTGTATACGACATATCAGATGGGGAGGTATCGCGGTTTTCATGAAGTCGCGTGACCGACAGGTGAAGTGGGGATGGTCCAAAAAGTGTTTGACCAATCGCGGAGGGCTGATTGCAGAACTGGAATAGCAAATTTTTGAATAATGTTACGTTATAGCGCCCCAGAAAAATTCCGATTTTGCGAAAATTTATTACAAAACACGCTACATCCCCGTTGCTTTTCGGTGATCGCGGGATATCCCTTCCGTTGGGTTGTTCCTTGAGGACTAGGAGGACGCATGCACTTCACGTCGCATAACACAGACATATATGCAGCCAATGGCTTGATAAGAAGTGATGACGGGTTATATCGGTCTCATCACGGTCGATAGTGAATCCACGCGCATGGATATGGTGCTAAAAAGCGATTAGGGACTATGGTGGTCGGATCAATTCTCATAATTTTAATAAGCACTGATAACGGTTGATAAGGGTAGGATCAAGTCCGATTAGGTTGATAAGGAGCGATAAGAGTTGATAAAGGTCCGATTATATCCGATAAAGGTTGATAACGACAGTTGAAGATTGAAAATGATTGAATTGATTACGTTAAATTTTATACCAACCGATAAGGGTTGGTAAAGGTCGGATCCGATCCGATAAGATTGATAACGACTGATAAGTGTTGATATGCTTTATACTAGTCGGATAAAGTTTCAAAACATTGATAATGAGACCGGAGCGCATGGAGATCAGCAAGTGACGCAATGCATACGCGTATTTAGACAACTCCCAGAGTACTTTATTCATGAATTTGTATCAGAATTTTTCTACTTTCAGTAGGATGTAAACGTTCACTGGAAGTACGCTGCAAGCAGCAATAGGTGGAAGTGATAGCGATTATACGCCAGCATTGGTGGGAGGCAGACAATTGCGGCCGCTGCTGTGATAAAGTATCATTTTCCTTACCAAGTCGCTTTTGCTCCGATTCATGTCTTCCGAAGTGTTTCATTATTTCTACAATATTAGCTATGTGTTGTCGTGTTTTCTTGCGCAACTGCTTTGGTCAGTAAATAACCAGTCAGTGTTTTTTAGCCAAGCGAACATTATTTTTCGAAATCGAAACGATGCTTTTACACTTGAAACGCATTTCAACGTGTGGCCGTAGCCACGCGCGGGCAAACATTGTGGCGCTGGCACCCATTTACTGCAAAACAAGTCGATCAGATTTTGTATCGCACATGGAGAGCACACAACTCTTGGTAATTACTCTCAAACTCGCACGCGTGCAACAGCATGCTCGCTGCCATGCATTTTGGCACTCATGTGCCGCTGGTTGCCCTGGTGTTCTTTATTTCGCAATATGCGTACAATGAAGTGCAAGCGTCTAATAATTTGCGAACTGTGCGGTACTTAATAACAGCCGATTTACGTACACTAATCTCATATACAACACACGGAGTACCAAGATTTCGCCACCAGCTTCCACACCACTTACCGGTTTTGAAGACTTTCTTTGCGAATTTAAAATTATAATTCCTACTAAATCTGTGACAGCGTGCCTCATTATACCGCTACAAATCGTGACGATTTCAATTCCATAAACATACCACAACTTATTCTAGCCAGTTGTCAATCCTATTAAATAAAGTGTTAACATGTATTTTCCTACTTCAGAAAGCACCTTGGCGGCTCTTGTAGCTTCCAACAACGCTAAATACCGATTTGCGCCTATGACACAATAAGTGCAATATGTCCGCGCCAGTATTATCTCGGCCTGAATTTAGTTCAAGACAGCGTGCTTCAATCGCGAATATACCGCACTCCAACAGTCAGCGTTTCTTTTCTTTTTTAATATTGTAGCTCGAAAGCTCATACCTTGCTATATTCGGGATTTCTAGGATACCAGTATAGCTGCAGGATATGATCCAGGATTTGGCTGACCGCGCCTACGAAAAATTTCCCAAACACCAAAGTTGCTAAGTGGGCCGATTTTGAGGTGTCATACCTGTACACGTTTAACTGGCTTGGTATGCCACGTCCTCTCCACCAGAAGGTGACGCAGGTTGCTTCTGTAGGCGGCCGCGTGGCCATGAAAACTCTGGACGCTGGATGGTGCGAGCGCACTGCCGTCGTATTCAGGTAGAGGTAGTAACCTGCGGGTCACGTGCACGTTTTATGCTTTGCCTCGTCTAACACTACTGTTCTCACTAACAGCGAACCAAGAGTCACCAGCAAAAATCTATCTCTCGCAGAGCAGCTTTAGACACCTGTAAAGCCACCGGACTGTTTGCTAACAGTTATGACACTCGCAATATGTCACTCTGTCATTATGATCATGGTGACAAGAGTGGCGTTCTGCATGCCATTACAATCAGCAAATATTCGTTCTGGATATTACCAAGTGTTTTGGCGCGGTAATAGAAGCCAAATAAAATCTGGGTAAAGGCAACAATGTTTTCAAATAAAGTATTACGACGTTACGGTGCCAAATTGATCGTATATACTTTTTCCAGGAAGCGCAGCGGTCGGTTATTCTATTCATAAACGTAAACTAGGCTTCGGGAAGATCGACAAATTTCTGAGCAAGGAAAGTCTAGGATTTGGGGTAATTGGGTTATTTTGTAGGTGACTCCATGAAATAAGCCACATTTATTAGAAACCTAGAGTTGTACCTCGGTTGTTCTTCACCAATCCGTACCTATGTTTTTGCGTGTGTTGACGGCTGTTTTTCTCGTGGACAAAAATTATAAAAAAACACTTACCTTTGAGATTCTTGAGAGTGTTGTCTGGAATTCCTATTTCCTGTGCGATGAGCGGTATCCATGGGGTAAAACTGCCGGCTCCTTGGTGCATAGGACACGAGTATGCCGGCTCAAAGGGGCAAAAGTCTGAAAGGTGTGTTGTGCGAGTTTGCTTAGCTGGTGCGCTGAGCCGTGGCGCAAGAGCAACGATAGGTAATTACAACGCTTACAACGCTTACAACGCTTCTTTAACAAAATGACGTGAGCCGATTTTCACACGTCAATACTGTACTCTTCCGTTCGCTTATGCGAAGAACAGTCCTTGGATAATATCGGCTCAGTATTACTCTAATAAATAACACGTTGTGAAATAGTTTGCTTCTACTTTCGTCAAAGAGACTGCATATTTAGAGTCCCCGGAATCGAAATCTGTTTCTTCTATACATACGTTACTGGTAATTTCAATCATATTAACTTGACGTTTAACAATTTCTCAAAATGTTGCCTCCTTTATGTACATTGCTACATCACACGATCATCATCATATGCTCACCTGTGATGACGGATTACCTCAGCACAAAACACATATTACGTTTTAAAAAGGTTACGCTTGACATCCTAATATACTGGTAGAAACTGCCATATCTTTATGTCATCCGATAATCATATTGACGCAGGGTTCGTCGGCAGTGGCATCATTTGGAAGAGTTTCTAATACAGTTTTGACTGAACCTTCACTTTTTTATACGCGTAACCATAGATGGCGAGATTATGTTCGAAGCCACAAGGGAAGGGAGTGGCGGAGAAAGAAGGCGCCTGGAAGGGGAGAAGAGAATCGCCACGTTCGCGCCCTTTCCGTTTGTGCTTCGATGCCGCGGTTCTCGCTGTGCATGTTGGCAGCGTCTCTCGTTTGCACGGGTAGCACCCTACGCTTTGCCTGTGGCACATCAATCGTCGCACCGTCCGAGGCGTCGGAATGAGACGTGGAGAGAAGCCCTCTATTTGGAGAAGGCACGGCAGAAACAAAGTAGACGGTCGATTGTTTCGCCTTCGCCGCATGCTGAGCCGGCCGAGCATAAAGCCAGGCCTTTGCTGTACCTCCGCGAGGTCTTCCAGCAGCAGCCAATCCGGAGGCGCAGCAGGAGAGACCGTTCCTGCCTCGTGAGGCCGTGACCAGAAAGTGGACGCCCCCGTCGAGATCAACGTAGCGTCCGTGACCAGGTTTCCGCCCTTTTCGTTTCTGCTTTGACACCGTGTTGCTCGCAGAGCGTGTTGGCGGCGTACATACGCTTGCGCCTAACCCGCGTTCACGAAGTGAAACTGTAACTTTCGCTATAATTTTTTCCATAGTAACGCAAAAAAAAAAAAGATAACGGATGACATAATAATTCATCCGTTCCTCGCAGATTCCACTACAGTGCTTACCAAGTGCGGCAAGTTGCCTTAGTAACCACGTTAAACTGTCTCATCTCTTCCAGCTTTACATGCTGCATTGAACTTTTGACGTCCACTGCTAGCGGCTTCTTTCATTTCTCTCATGGTAAAAAAGGAATTATTGAAGCCTCATGCAGACTTACCTCTAAGAGGACACGTTCCCTCAGTGATCTGTATGTCATCCAGGCCAATAAGACCGCTCTCCAGATGCACCTGAATCTGCAGCTGCAATTACCATAGCATAATCAATACAACAAATATTGCCAGGAATGCGACCTGTTATTCTTTGGATACACCTCGTTCTTGTTCTTTAGTTTGAAGAGATAGTTGAATAACATTTTTAAAATAATTCCGTTCAGCTTTGAAAGTTTAATCCTCCAACCACGGAAAATTACCTGTGTGAGAAAAAACAATATCCTTGTAGCAACTTGACAATATTTACTAATTACCTTGTAAAATATTTACTTTATCACATTTTCAAATTCCTAAATTAATGCCATCATCAAGTTTGTTCATATCTGCCTTCCAGAATATCTAAGACTAGCGCCATTTTCGATATATTTTTCCTTAAAATGTGGAAAAGATTAGGGTAGCTTTCGAGCTCACAGTTTACCGAAAGGGTTCTTTTAGTAGCTTGGGATAAAATAAAGTGCAATGCCAATGCAATTCTAGCAAGCTTTCGAGACAGGCATTTCGGAATTAGTGCTACTCGTAGCATTGTTGGTAAGCAGAAACGGTCTTACTAGTTCATTCTAGAGCTGCAACTGAAATAAAAAAAAATGCGAGAGCGTCGGCTTGGGGCTGGACGAAAAGTCATCCTAACTTAAATTAGTAGCCCGTGAGAAGAAGTCTGTTTTATTTTTACAATTTAAGTGTCTGCTATTATCTGTATAATGGTACATAATCATGTGGCCCGTCAAAAAAATCAGCTACAATCCGAAAACGATGAGAACAAATATTACATTTAAAGAAGCGTACAATGAATGTTTATTCGGTGTACAAAATATATGATGGCTTAAAGCTTGTGGTCGTGCATTATTGGACATCGAAGATACGCAACGCGAGAGAATACATACATACCATTCTAGGCACAAGTAGAACTCTAATATTACCTACGCAGTTATTGACATTAGTGTCTTTTTTGACGGTAAATAAACGTTTGACTCAATAGGTTTGAGCGGTGAATAGAAGAATAATAAGAAGTAAAAGAATGTATTATGCAGTTGAAATGCATACAGGGTGTTTCACGTAACTTGAACCAAGGATATTTAAAAAAAAACCGGTTAGCCGTCGCTGAAGGAAAGCAACGGCGTATGGTTTGCCGTCATGTGGCAATCCTTAAAGTTTGTTTTTATATTCTGCTGAATTAGTTAACTAACTAATATAAATTGAGCAACATTTTTAAGATTCACTTTAGGGCCAAGTGGGTTTGTTGCGTTGTAGAAGGGGTTCAGGAACGACCGATCCAATTTTTTGTGGCAATGTACATGCTGCGTGGTGATTTTTTTTCGGCGTTTAAAGAAAGTCCGCAAAATATGAAATAAAACCACGTGACTGCGCTGATGCGCTATCGTATTACAGCGCTCTGTTGCGTTTCGCCTGCGACACGCGGTTTTGCCGGCGCGACTGCGGCGGGGCGGCAGACATTTTGGCCCGTTCGGCGTCGCCGCAACGCTCCCCGCCAGGCGTTTCCAGGCGTTTCCAGGCATGTTCCGATGCCACGTGTCTTCATGTGCGTGTGTGAGTGTATGTGCCATTGTGCCCGAACCAGGCGATGCGACAGCAGGGGTCACCCTCTCCTTCCAGTCATTGTGCCCGAACCAGGCGATGCGAAAGCAGGGCTCACCCTCTCCTTCCAGTCATTGTGCCCGAACCAGGCGATGCGAAAGCAGGGGGTCACCCTCTCCTTCCAGTCTTTGTGCCCGACCGGCGGCAGTGTGCGTCACATTAGCCCATTGTACAATCACGTGCTCGTCTATTGAGGGGTTCCTTCTTGCCCTCAACTGCGAGAGTATAAAAACAGCTGCCCCCGGACGCCAAAAGGAGGGCTCCGATTTCTTCTGTTGAGTAAAGTGCTCTCCCGTCTCTCTACTTCGGTCAACCTGACCGCCAACTCTTTGCGATGTTAAAATAAACAAGTTGTTTTGTTGTTACCCGTCGACTCATGCTTTGCCGGGACCTTCGGATGCTTCCAGTTGTACCCCAGGCCGCCAGGCCAACGCTACCCTTGGGGCTTGCGACCCAGGTACAACCACGGGCGACAGCGCCGAGTTCCCAACAAACCGATGCCATCGGTGGGATCCAAACAGCTCTCAACCGCGCTACAAATATCCTATGCTAGGACGACTTGGTGCATAGATAAGCATCGTTCTGCGTCAACAACAACAACAACACAAGACAGAGTAAATAACGCTTACCAGCACAACGTAATGCTACTGTGCAATAATTACCAAGAAATTGTTGCTTACGATAATTTTAGTTCTGTTTGTTGCTGGAGCAGTGCATACATTTTCGCACATCTGAAGAAGCTTATAGTAAACGTTGTAAACAAAACAAAAAAGAAGCCTCAAATAACTCAGTCGTCATCCAATATACGTGCAAGCAGGATGCCTAAACTTTAACATTGAATACACAATATAAATGAAAATTCAACTTTAATTTGCTTTGCAGGATGAAAGAGTGTACTTATGCTTCATTTCAGAAATTAGAGTCAGGGCATAACTGTACCTTAAACTTCGGAGTTGGCACCTTGAAGGCTACAAGAACATGATTCCATCGGTGGTTCTTCCTGGTGCCCGACCCGAACAAGAAGCGTCCATCGGCTAGCACCGTTATACTGCATGCGTAAAAGTTGGGCAAACTAAAAAAAACTCGCCAAACAAACAATATAGTATTGTTGACGCCATTTGGTTTCGCGAGGTAACAACATATGTGCATTGTTAGGAAGAAACACCTGATCATAAAGAAATGATTTTTCAGGAGTTCGTCTAGTTTTATTGATGTTGCATGCTTTTTATCCAGGAGCAAAAGGCGATCATTGTGGGTGGTAAATCTTTAAATTCTTTAGGAAAATTATTGCTTTACCTGCATCTGTTTTGGGAAATGCATATAAAGTGTACTACGAAATACATTTCCGTTCCCCTTATTTCCCAAAGCCTCCCCCTATAGCTCAATGGGGCTGAGACTGGTTAACCGGGACGTTCCTGCATCTCAAGCATAAGTTACAGATGGATAATTAATAGAAAACAGCAGCATATCTTTGCAGTTTCAGCCAACATATTAGTTTCTTAGAGGAGATCTTTTATCTTTCAATAAATTGTTCTCTCTTCTTATGATCATTATTAATTAAGCATTAAGTTAGGAATCGCCCTTCACAACGCGCGAACTAGCCTGCGCAAGTATACACTTTAGTCTTCCCAGCTGTCGCTATTTCATATGTGCTACTAAAGTTGTGTACTCCTATAGAAGACTGATGGGTGATAGATTAAGACTCACATCGAAAAGCCTATAGTGGGTTTTGCTCAAAGTACAAGCTTTTTAAACAAAACATACACCAAACGAACAAATTTGAAACCCCGAGCCAGTGCACGAGCGTAAAATTATTATACGTTTCGCTTTACACGATGTTTCTGATTTGAATTACGCGAACTCATGAAGGCTAATCGCATTTATTTGGTCATTGTTAAAATTCGTGTGTTAAATCTCAAGCGAAAAGCCGGGCTTTCGTGATTACCGGCCTGCTTATTTGGGCATCACTATAGCCACATGGAATATGTTGACAGCGAGGCAAGGGAATCTTTTATCAGAGGTGGAATAGCGCGACATTCAAACTATTATACACAAAAAATTGAACTTTCTTTACATTGATAAAGAGGGGGGCGTGGCAAGGGCAACAGCTCTATCTACGCCACCGTAAGGAGTATTGCAATGAATACTGTACGAAGCCCAAACGGCATGCATGCCTTTCTTTCGCAAAATATTATACCACATCCCCCAATAAAACTCCAGAAAGAAAGCTAAAATGTAGGGAATCGTATTCAGCCGCAAATTATGATGTACTGTCGATAAATCTGCCAATACTGCATGATTTTATCCAGCAGCGATGCATGGGCATTTGTAAGACAATAAAGGGTGATGGCGTGTTTATATGTTCTAATCAGTTTTCACTGTAACTCTGTAACTAAATATTAGGTCATCGGGAAGTAAGACATGTTGGCTTTTGTTGTAGAAAAAAAAATAGGTATTGGCTGAAAGCTCACGCTAAGGTTAAATCCTGCCTGCCGGCATCACGTGAAAGAAAGCAACTATTCTTGCGCCATTACTAACGGACTGCCGCATGTGCGACATCCCGTCAAACACGGTAGTGATTCACTACTTTGTCCTCAGCCAAGTAGTTGTCCACAGCAATAATAAGCACACTGGAGAGACGTAAAGTCACAATTATAAGACAAAGGGATCAGTTTATGGTAGCCTCGTGCTGCGCGTTTTTTTCCTCTTCACCGCTAGACAGAAACTGAAAAACAGGTAAGACACGTACAGAAAAGTGTGCACCAAGAGAAAAGGGGCTATTTTTTTCGACGACAGCACATATTTTTAAGAAGGGCAGTCATGAGGAGCGATGAAGAATAGGAGTCTCTACTGCTACTTACTGGGCTCGCTTGTCGTGGTCGGTGAAATGCCAGAAGCTAAGACAGGCTCCGTCAGTAGCGTTGATTTCCAAATCCGGACTCTTAAGCTCCGCTGTTCCAAACGACTTGTTTTTGCCGATAGAAGCAAAAACGAAACGCCCTTTGGCAAGAAAAAAGATCTGTTTAGCTTGACTGCGAGTCGGCCTAGTTGGAACAAATTCATCTTAAAACTTATTGTGCGCGAACAAACAGGGACGAAGAATAGAAGAAACACAAAGACCTGTTCGTCCCTTTCGTCCCTGTTTGTTTGCGCACAATAAGTTTTAAGCTGTTTAGCTTATCGCTACTCCGATAAAGGAGCGCTGACATTTGTGCAGTTCGCTACATAATTCGAGGGTGTATTTTTTTTTTCGAAACTGATGCCAAGCCTCGATGTTCTGCGAAATTTATATAACTGCTTTATTTCTCGGTTTCAATTTTGCCAGTGGAACACGTGACCTAAACAAAATATATACAAATTTATTGAAACTGTTCTTATGCCGCAGTACGATTTCTCGAGCAAGTAATGTCTGCCTCTACAAGTAATCCAGCAGATATAAAGAGAATTTCTCTAGTTGCAATTGCTGTTTAAACACAAGATCCACCGGAGACAAAGTTTTGGCAGTTGCACTTACCTCTGTAGGCCCTCAAAGTGTGGTCGAAGCGAGGGTAGTTGGGGATGTGTTTTGTGGGATTGTTGAGCACCCAAGGCAACGACGCGCCATTTGGATTCCATCCACATGTAGTCCTGTCCTCGAATGTGCAGTGCACTGCATTTCGACGCAGTCATCACAAAAGAAAGAAAGAAAAGCAATTTGATAATGAAATATTTACTTTCTGATTTCTATATTTACTCATAAAACTACCTTACTGTTTTACTCACGCTGCCGTTAATATTCGGAATATTCGGATTTGGAGCAAGCTAGACAAAAGGAGATGAAGCCAGCAGGCGTTGAAGCCAATAAAAATGTAGGTGAAATTGCCTTTGGCTTTAAGCTAAATGTATAAATAATAAAGTAAAAGGAAATGAAAGGGGACAAAAGGCTATTTGCCACCGGTGGGAGCCAAACCAACAACATTCGCATTGCGTGTGGGATGCCGTACTAATTCAGATATGGTGGCGGCTGGTCTCCAGCGCACATCTATCCGTGTTTTTGTATATGTAGTAGGTCTGGCTTTCGGACTCTCAGTCATCACCCCTCGGGGTCATGGCAACAGATGTAGGAAATCCTTTGGCTGTCACGGCCATGAGTGGCACAGGCTGACACTACCCGATCCTCCCCCTTTAACATTTCAACGTCTCAATAAACGCCAGGTAATTTCCCTTGTAGTTCCTTTCGCTTCATTGTCCGTCGGCTTCATATCATTTGATCTAACAAAAACGAGTCCTTCGGTTCACTATTGAGTTTGAGCATGTGGGTACCAAGGAAAGAAAAAGTGGAGAAGTAAAGGAAGAGAGGTTAACCAGTTTAGCTCAACCGGTTTGCCCCCATCCCGCTCCCGCCATAGGAGCAGGATGGGGGCAAAGCAGGAATTAAAGCCGGTGGCTTGAACCTTTGGAATTGCCATGAAAACTCGGCTCCTCTTATGCGACATTATAATGCGATACCTGGCAACTTGCCGGTACCTCGCTATCCAGCATTATTTGGGGTCCCGCAAACCATTACAAGATGAACTGATACTGTTTGAGTAAATCTAGTAGTTGTGCTTGCGGACCACGGGCGTACATGTGCGCGACGACAACACCACGTCGAAGACAATCTTGTGGCCGTAAAACCATGATTTCCACGCCAGCCGTTCGATGGTACCTTAGGACATGATTGTTGGCTTTCACATGGGTAATTGAGCATGAGCGACAGAAACACAGATTGCGCCGTGATCAGCCACAACGTGTTATACAGCCGTTAGTACATACGACTAGGTTCAAAAGGCGATGGAATTTGTACTGCAGCGAAACAAATTTTAAAACCTTGGGTGATAATGAAGTTGGTATACAACATCGCGCAGCTTATATGTAGCGTAAACTACTAAGAGGAAAGTACGTGGGAAAGTCTCGGAGATTGCACAGTCTGATACGGCGATGTAAATCATGAGCTGCATCTCACGGGGAATGGAGACGCGCAAGTGGCACATGACGCCCGCGCTGAGTGTTTTAAACAGCTGGCTCCCTGCGGAACGAGAGAAATACGCGTCTGATCGTGGCCCAGTGGTAAGAGCATCATGCCGCTGCACACCTCGGCATAGGTTCTATTCTAGCGTTGGTTACACATGAATCTCTTTTTATTAAAGCGAGGCGAGACAGGAACCTATACCTACTGCAAAGTGCCAAGAATAAGGGCAGAAATGCTTCGAATGAAAATTCACCGCACATGAATACAAAGTCACACTAAGAGCGTGATAGCCCCTCGATCAGCTAGCTGCCTTGCTAATAATATGTATTCAAATGAATACTCGCGCATTTGTCGGGATGCGTTTTTTTATTCTGTTCTTGTTTTCTGTGTAGCTGCTTTAACTTTCACTATACGGTAACAATATGCAAAATAAATATATGTATACAGCGCTCCAAACTAGAAGAAAGAGTATTAACAGCTTCTGTAAATGCCGTACTCATACGGACTGTCGCTATGCCTGACAACGTTATCTGTGAACAGAGGCAGCATCAACGTTCTCATTTCTTTCCTTTCCTTCCATTTTACTTTACATCAAAGAGTAAATGTCGAGAATATATATATATATATATATATATATATATATGAACGAGAAGAAAGGGAGTTAACCGAAGTCATATCATACGAAGCCAACAAACACTGCCACCAAGGGCAACATGGGGGAAATTACTTGTGCTTAATAACTGAAATAAGGAAACGATAAATTAATGGAAATCAAAGTGGATGAAAAGAAACAAGTTGCCGCAGGTGGCGACCGAACCCACAACCTTCGCATTTCGCGTGCAATGCTCTATCAATTGAGCTACCGTGGCGCTGTTTCCCCATCCACTTTCTTGGGTATTTATGTTTCCTAGTAGAACCCTGGGCCTGCTACTCGGGGTGGCCCGGACGGCCGCACGTGCCCACCTAGCCGCTGTGTCTTGAAAGGTATTTCGGACGGGGTCAGAGGCCACAGCGCGATGTGTTTTGGCTGCTTAGTTCACGCTGATGCGAGACGCAAAAGTCAATTACCTTGCTACTGCTGCCGGGCGCGTTTGACTGCGATTTTCCGCGGACATCGCGTGAGATGTGTTTTTGTTTACTTGTGCGCGTGTGACACCATGTGTTTTTTTTTCTTTTTTAAATTTACGTAGTATGCCTATGCTCACAAGTTTATAGGGCCGATAAAACTACTATCCTTACTTCGCATTGCTAGCTGTCCACTAATTTGCAATCGCAATCGTTGCTTCGCCTGTCGGGCAAAACTGCGACGTTTTTTTGTGTGTGTGCTTGCTCTTCTCTGCGCGCGCTGCAGTGCAGGCATGATTAAAATACATTTATTCTGCCCACCGTTACAGTTTTTTTCCTGGAAATATACTTCGTCCTATAGAAAAAACGAAAAGCCAAGTACGCGAAAAAGTAGCGCGATGTCTGCTACGTTAAGTTAGGGGAGAGGTGGGGGGCAATGGTTTGAACAGGTTTATCATACGCCATTGTTGATATACATATTTCATGCTACCTACAAACATACGCCTGGACTCTGGCTAACTACTCACTTGCTGAACTGGAGGCTGGCTTTGGATGAACACCTGAAAGACAGAGAGAAAATAGCAGTAAATGAATGAGTCGTTATGCGTTTTCCAATGACGCGATTCGATAATGCGTCAGTATGTTTCCTTTCCACACCATCGTAAATAAATTTCCTTTTGGACGTGCGGAGAACCCATTTCTGTAAGCACAGTGACGAGTATACATCAAAAAGGATTGAATGGAATAAAACCACACTCAATAATTACTGATATGTAACTATATCGCAAAAACATGTATTCGAAGTTTACAATTCTAAACCCACGTTTGCTGCCAGGTAGCTCGTCGAACTAATGGCGGCATAGTTATTTTCTGCAAACACGCATCGCCTAAAATCGCACTTTCCTTGTATTCTGACATGAAAAATGTGCATGTGGCTCTCGTGAGGAAATCATGAGCAAAGTACAAGCAACAACATCCGCAGCTAGAACTTCGTCTTGCTTCTAACGATGGCCGCTGCTGGCATTAGTTGGGCAGATGTTGGGCAGATGGAAAAACGCTAACATAATCCTAATCCATCAGAAAGGGGACGCCAAGGACTTGAAAAATTATAGATCGATCAGCTTACTGTCCGTTTTCTACAAAGTATTTACTAAGGTAATTGCAAATAGGATTCCGTAAAGACTACTCAACAATAGACCATATTCACACTGTCAGTCAGGTGACAGAAAAATGAGCGTAATATAACCAACTTTTATATATAGCTTTCATTGATTACGAGAAAGCGTTCGATTCAGTCGGAACCTCAGCAGTCATGGAGGCATTGCGGAATCAGGGTGTAGACGAGCCGTATGTAAAAATACTGAAAGATATGTACAGCGGCTCCACAGGCACCATAGTCCTCCATAAAGAAAGCAACAAAATCCCAATAAATAAAGGCGTCAGGCAGGGAGATACGATCTCTCCAATGCTATTCAGAGCGTGTTTACAGGAGGTATTCAGAGACCTGGACTGGGAAGAATTGGGGTTAAGAGTTAATGGAGAATACCTTAGTAACTTGCGATTCGCTGATGATATTATCTTACTTAGTAACTCAGAGGGCCAACTGCAATGCATGCTCACTGACCTGGAGAGGCAAAGCCGAAGGGTGGGTCTAAAAATTATTCTGCAGAAAACTAAAGTAATGTTTGTCTCGTAAGAGAACAGCAGTTTACGATAGGTAGTGCGGCACTGGAAGTGGTAAGGGAATACATCTACTTAGGACAGATAGTGACTGCGGATCCGCATCAAGAGACTGAAATAATCAGAACAATAAGAATGGGCTGGGGTACGCTTGGCAGGCATTCTCAGATCATGAACAGCAGGTTGCCGTTATCCCTCAAGAGAAAAGTATATAATAGCTGTGTCTTACCAGTACTCACCTACGGGGCAGAAACCTGGAGGCTTACGAAAAGGGTTCTACTCAAATTGAGGACGACACAACGAGCTATGGAAAGAAGAATGATAGGTGTAACGTTAAGGGATAAGAAAAGAGCAGATTGGGTGACGGAACAAACGCGAGTTAATGATATCGTAGTTGAAATCAAGAAAAAGAAATGGGGGCATGGGCAGGACACGTAATGAGGAGGGAAGATAACCGATGATCATTAAGGGTTACGGACTGGATTCCAAGGGACGAGAAGCGTAGCAGGGGGCGGCAGGAAGTTAGGTGGGCGGATGACATTAAGAAGTTTGCAGGGACAACATGGCCACAATTAGTACATGACCGGGGTAGTTGTAGAAGTGTGGGAGAGGCCTTTGCCCTGCAGTGGGCGTAACCAGGCTGATGATGATGATGATGATGATGATGATGATGATGATGATGATGATGATGATGATGATGATCCGTGCAGATAATTGAAAAGTGGAACGAAAATGTTGACAAAAGGCTTTTCACCGACATCGTGCTAAGTAAACATAATGTGTGAATATGTAGTTGGAATCACAAATACAAAAATAAGCACGACAGGCTAGGAAAACAGGCTAACAGGAGAATCGCGAGAGAACATTTAGGATAATAATAAAGAAGTAGCAGGTATATTTACGGTGGAGGCATCAAGTTTGCTGCAGAATAGCATCTATGAACCGAACAACGAACAGCGGTGCACTTGGAACAAGAGGTTGAACAACACAGGCACACAAGAAGAGCTTTTCGCGTAATGAATGGTCACTCATGAAAGACAGTGCGGTTCGCTTTGAAGCACATTAATGTCTTCTGCGGGTGCACGTTCAAACGAAGCTAAGAATTGGGCGCCGTTTTCCAAAAGACTTCCGGGACTTCGTATTTTATCACGTCGTAAAAGCAGGTGTAGACAAACAAAGCTACGGCGTTTGCAAGCACCGACAAGGGAACAGAAATCTTTAGATCAGTGAAAAACTAACGAGGGCAAAAAAGAATAGAATAATGGCGAAAAAATACATCTAAAGGCTTTCCATTGCTGTAGGTCGGCCTGTTGATATTCAGTGGCTTGTCTTTCACTGTAGTTGTGTTCGGTTATTCTAAGTGGAGTATAAAGGTATCTTTTCAGGTTGAGAACAATGTGCCTCGAATGTAACGCTTCTGAGTACGTCTCTTCTAAGCCGTCGTCGTACAGTGCAAGAACGTTGCATGTAGTTTATCATTTTAGCGGGACGCTACTCGCGCGACGGTGAAGAACTCTTAAGAAAACTGAATGAGAAAATTGTAAATCGCGCAACGAACGGTAAGAGATTGACGTTTAAGTTAAACGTCGCCTTCTTTAATGTTCAATGAAACACACATGCAAACACACACACACACACGCAAACACACGCAAACACACGCAAACACACACACACACACACACACACGCACACATGCACGCACTAAAATGTTGATCGCTCAGTCTGCCATAAACGTTCATACTGGTTGGTGCATGCATCTGAATAAAAGCAGCGGTGCTCTGTAGAATGCTGACGTAAGAAGCGATGGTTCCACATTCGTCTCTTGCATGAAAGGTTTCAGTGCGTTCCTATGACTTTGTTGTCGTGCCAAAAGAAATGTCTAAATGCTTATTTTCTTTTTTTTTCTTCGATAAAGCCATGTTGGCGGGCAAGCGCAGATGGGAACACGAAACAGCATGAATTACTGAGCTAAAAAAGAGTAAAAAAAAAAAAAACAGGACATGTGCACATATATGTGGCATGCAGCCCCGCAGCGTCTTTAATGCTTCTAGATGCCAATTACTAATTCTTGAGATAGCTAGGCTGTGACATACTCTTGAAATTATTGTTTTGCGAAAAAGCGAGAGTGTAACAAGGAATTTTTTCACTGGGCGAACACGAACACTCGAAGCTTCTGGTGACGTAATTTCACGGTTTGTCCCGCAGGATTTTGCTGCTACCACACTACACGGACGAGAGTTTTTAACACAAATTTTATGCAATCATGAATGCCTGTGTGGCCAAAGTGCTAATAAGCACTTTTACTCTCTATGCACGGTGCCTAAAAGGTTTTAAATGTCTAGGAAAAAAAAATAAATTCGCGATAACATCGTATCTAAAAAATTTCACGGCTAATACAAAATCTCTGGATCGCTCATTACAGTCAAAATTCAGCTAGTATGAAAATTTTAGGATAACGCAAGAGATTCATATTTTCTTGCCATAGATTGTCAAACGTTGGTACCTCATAAATCGAAAGTTACCCTTTAGCAGGAAAACTACGTGCTTGTAATCTCGTACACCTGCAAATTACAGAGTCGCTTTCCATAAACGTCAATATCATTGAGCCTCTATGTTGCCTAACTTAGTAGAATATATTATTAAGACACGCTGTCGTTTTATCATTGTTCATTTTTGTCGACATTCTATGAGCATATTTATTACGCGAGTTCTGGAATGTAGGGTTTTAATCTTCTGATGCGCACACTACATAGGACATACCTGGTTGCGATTTCGTAACCTTGATTCTTCCAATGGCCATTGTTCCGTTTGTCCAAGCTCCTCTAACAACTTGAATCACGAGCTGGCACTGTGCACCCTTCTCGAGTGTCACGTTTGCCGTCGTCCACACCGAGACTTCATCCAGTTCGAGTTGGTGCACTACTTCAAGCTTCGGCGATGCTCCGTCATTGTAGCAGGACACGGACAGGTTCGCTGTGGAGATATCTAAGGAGATAACATAGGGAGTGTGGACACTGCGGCATTACGTGTTCCCGCTGCGATAAAAACGCTACATCACTTTGACCTACGGTTGCACCTCAACTGAGTTATTAGACATAAGTCCTTCGCTTCGTGTACTCTGGGAAAGGTGTTTTTTAAAAGCATGACCCCAGTAGCAGAAACCGAATGCAGAATGTCGTTCGGAGCAAAGCAAGCCAGCGTTGGCATTGTCCATACTTGCGGCAGTTCTGGCCGCAGCGGCAAGTACGTGAAAGATTGGCTCCCAGCTGAAATTACTGCCACTGGGATGAGCGATGCTGCGTTAACGTTATAGTTCTAGGCAGCCTTTGCCCCCGGGAATACATCGGCCGCCCCTCATCGGTATCCCTGATCGGTATTGAACGGCATCCTGTAAAAATAGTTCCGGAGACCCGTTCCGTACACGTGGCAGGAAAAATGTTGCCACAGGTCTGTTTTGGCGGCAGGCTTTCTGCCTCTTCTTTCGCTACAGTAGGCGTATTTTAACCGATGTGCCTTGCTTTCGTATGTCCAATGCAGACAACTGGCGGTATTTCGCCACAAGTTCCCACCGTCAAAAAAAGTGCTGGTTTTGATTCGTTCGGCTATCCAGAGCTCCATGTGGCGGTCCTATGTGTACAGACGCAAAGTAAAAACGAATGCACTGTAAAACGATACCCTGGAAACGTATTCTGTTCGTGGTTGGAGTACAAATGAAATGTTTCCCTGAGGGTTCAACCGAAACATGCGGTGTGTACGATTGCTCGTTCTTACATCCATCTGTGCTGATTGAACGCTGCGTGAAGGAAGCAATGCTCGCCTATTCTTTCTTTGGCAGACATTCTGCAATGAATGTGAAACGTCCAAGTAATTGGCAGGGAAATAACATTTGCTAATAAAAAATCTAGGTATTACATAATTTTTATTGAACAGCAATGACGTTTCATGAAACACACATGTTGCTTTAATTTTCAATTTTTAATAAAGATACTATGTAATTTCTGCAGGGCGAAGTCAACCAGACTAAATCTACAACCTTTCGAAGTATGAAATTTCCAGTCGTTTTACTGTAGTGCACACTAAGCGTATTTCTCATGCGTTAGACGTTATAATTCAAGTTTTACTTTTTTATTTTAAAGGCATGTTCGCAGCGAAAAAGAGGGCTTGTGCTTACTTACCAAAACCTTTTCTGAAGTATTCAATCGCCACGTTAATGCCTCCGTCGGCCACATCAAAAATTGGACTCTGTAAGGCTATGGGTTTGATCTGCTTGGGCTCTTCTTCCGATTCATCTTCCGCTCTGTCAGTGGTGAGGTCGAGGTAGGCGAACGTGGATGACCTGCCTGCAATCGGACGTCGCACGAAATTCCACGAAAAGCAATCACACGTCATCCCGCAATTTGCTGCAATGGGCGTTAGTTCATACCGTTTTCGGCCCTTCCCGTTTTTTTTTTCTAATGTATATTTAGCATTTGATTAAGAAACAAAGCGAGTAATTACAACAGGATATCGAATACAGCATAAAATAGGCAACATGTGCGCTACAGAAACGCAATACCCACGGCCGATCGAAAACCGTAATTTTTGTGCAAGCGCTCGGCCTTTCGCCTATTTCTTCGTTCCGTACTCTATTGCTATGCAATGGTTGCTTTGTGACTCACAACGCAAATAGTCGCTGAGACAAAGAAAACGCGGAGAGTATGTGTGTCATCCCTGTTTTCGTTGTTTTTCTCTGTAAATCAATAAGATGTTCCTGTTCGCCGAGTATGAAGTGAGAAGAAACAGAATTACAGCTTTGCTATTGCTAATAAACGTGGCTCATAATCTGTCTGATCTATGCTGCCAAATGAACCGCCCCCACCCTCTTTTTTTTTTTTTGCTAACTGTCTGGCATATACAGAGAACGCCCTTAAATATACGTTGAAAGCACATGAAAAGGATGGACAAATAGACGACTAAATAGAACAAAATAAAATGCAACTTTAGAAAAATAACTTATTGCGCTACACTCCAATCCAACTCCATGTAGCAATATAATATGCACACGATATATACTTCTAGCGACAAAGGATAGGCGTATCTCAACCAACAGTGATGTCGGATTCATACGTGATTATGCATGTCGTCTGCAGATGTTTAATAAAGGTACGACACAATACACAAGCTTCGCAAACAGGTTCGTAGTTATTACTCTCAAGGCAAATCATGATAACGGATCTTGCTTACAGGATCCTCTACATATTCTGCTTGTATACCGACGCTATTATACGAAGTACTGGTGTACAGTTCGGGATGACGGTCTGTTTCAGTCTTAAACAGGTTTAAGGTAGCGCGTTTAAAAGACACCAAAAAACAAGGCACACAGGGACACACACGGCGCTAACTTTCGACAACTGTTCTTTTGTCCTGTCTTTTAATAGCGCTACTGTAAACCTATCCTAGATGCGTTACTAACAAGCTCACAATGCAACCTTCGTGATCTGAATTTCAGCCTATGGGGTTTTGAAATATCTGGAACTTCGCGCTGTTTTTTGTTACATAGCTAAGTGACACGGTGTGTCAAGTGCTCAGTGACTTGCAAACCTTTGACAACGACTACGTTTGCCCGGCGTGCACTATCACTGGAGGAAGGCACTGTTTACGCAAGTAAAAGTCACGGTTTCGCCCGAAAAGCGAAGCATGTATAGGGACAGGCGAATGTTAGACAACTACAGGAAGCATGGCTCTTAGTTTTGTAGACCTCATAGATTGGAGTGAACGTTCTCGCACTAATTAAATTAGCGAGCATGGTGGCAAGCGCGCGCGAAGAAACACGAACAGATGAACGCCCACGCTCGCTGTCTCGACGCTGGCGCGATAAAGCGCAGGGGCCAGCAGCGACGGAGATAACCGGAGATTAGCTCCAGGATAAGGCTCACAGCGCCACGTAGTACGGAGCAGCAACAACTGCCTAGAAAAGAGAACGCCGTCTAGAATTCGCAGAATTCGTTACGGGTCTGAAGCAGTCTGAAGGTCCTATATAGTTCATTCATGGCAACTGAGCGAAAAGGACGTTTCATAGCACACTGGATTAGACTACTTCCCTCCGTTGGGATGCTCGAGTGCTCGCTGGATTTTTAAGCATAAACTAGTACCGCAGGGCGTGCAGCAGCGTGCGCAGGGAGCCGCAGCCAGGTGCTACCGTATACCATCTGATTTTTCACACCACGGCGGCAAACGGCCGCACCGCCACCATCTCGCTAGCGTAAAATAGGCAAAGCCGAGGCGTGACCGATCAGCGCCGACACTTCATCGACCCTGCCAGTATCGGGAACGATCGGTGTGCTCCGCCGTCCGTGATGCGTATAGTGCCTACGTACACAGTCTTTTTTAATTAAGAGCGCGCTAGCGCGCTAGCGCGCAAGCGCCATAAGCCTGCCTCTGACGCACAGAAAGCAACACCGTTTGGTAGAGAGCCACAAAAAGTGAGGTTTGCGTCACGTGACCCAACAGTCCCGTCTCGCTGACGGAAGCAGATGCGAGAACCCTCTGACGCCTCTCACTTATGTTTACTGCCACTAGCATGCTTAATTACTGCTACTAGCATGCTGTTACAGCTGGAGGGAAAACACAGACAAAGGCTGAATAGATTTGGCGCAAACATAATTAAATATGGTTATAATGTGCCAATAGTAAACATAAATGTCGGCTATTACTAGTACTAGCACTAGTACAGGATGCACTCGGGTTTTATGCGCAATATTCATCTGCAAAGGGCACATTTACATTCAGTGTTTCATGCTACCGATGCATTTGCACAACGTTCACACGCTGTCTATATAGGCGCGATATTTACTGTAAGTGAAGCATAGACAGTGGTCATAGGAATTCTGTTCGCTCATGTAAATATTGCACTATCGTGAATACGGGCGTTTAGCACGACAGAAGTGGAGGTAATGATGAAGTATTCACACGGGCTTACCTTGAGGCACAGGAGCACCACGGTAGAGATGGGGATTTTCCAGACGACCAGTTCCGACGAGCCATCGGAAACAGCCATCAAATTTGTTCACGTAGCCGCACAGACCGTCGGTGAAGTCGCATTCGGCGGGGTGGTCACAAGCGTCCAGTCGCAGAATAAGGTCATCGATGCTCAGTGACTCAGCCACGCTGCCCGAGAAGTTTGCTCTAAATGCCACCTGCACCGACGGCGGGAAGATATTCATAGAAGGGGACAGAACAAAAAGGACGCAGGTGCTTTGTTCAGGCAACACAGGCAAAATGGAAAGGCAGGCAGACATTCCAGAAAATAGTCCGTCTGGCCACCGTACACATGGAAAGCGTAACAAATAGAAGGCGAAAGGGAGACGACGAAGACATTAAAATATCTGTGCCATAAGAAGAAAGAGCGCCAATTATTTTACGTATGTTGCTAAAGTATTTGTTGATCACTTCTTTTTATTCCTTTACTATACGCTGTTTTACCATAAAATTATTATAGCTTTGTGTATTTTTGTAATAATTATGTTAAACGCCCTTCCAACACACCTAGTTCTTGGCGACTGATGTTTGGTTAGGCCAATTGTTGGCAAATGAAACAATACGTACCTGCTTATATGTCGGCGATCTGGACAGCCAGGCAGAACCTTAAAAGCATCATTATGCCTTTCCGAATTATCCGCGCCACCTCGTATTTATTTTAGGCCCAAAGAGCTCCGTTTTTCATTGTTGCAGCATTCCTACTTCTCCTTCATCCTCAGAGTACCTTGATGAACTTTTTTTAGTAAGTCTTTCTTTCGTTTATGTATATACGAAGCTATTTATATTGTTTGACCATTTGTATGACTTGCCGTTGAATAAACGCCGCATCATTACTTGATTTCTCTGTCAAAAAAGTAAGAGACAGATATGTCGTTTCGGTGCTGCCAGCATCAGTATGCGACATCTGGTGGTAGGAAATGCAAAAAAATAAAGACTGCTGCCATCTTATCGAGCAAAATTACAGCAAATAACTTTCATCTGTACTACCAACTTTTCAGTGGCTACGCCTATTCAGCGAAGTGCCATTTCACCCCGTCGCCAATGAACCCACATGGCTTCTTATAATTTGATTAAGATAGGTATACTGCGCTCGCATGGACTAACCAGCGTGCCAAGTTATTTTCAGATTCAACTCCACCGACATTTCTTCGAAACAGTGTATTCCTACTTAGTCATTAGAAACGTAATTTTCTTCGCTAATTGAAATATACATACTCAGTTTGATCCGTTTTTCACAGGTACCGGCAAGAAAGAATAGCCGCATAAAATATTTTTATGTACAACTGACACATTATGTAGAAAACTGTGATGACGCTCGCTCATTTATTGCTTTCTTCACTTTAACATCGAAGCTTTGCAAATGGTCCCTGACCTCCACGACCGCGGCTGTGTATAGAAAAAGTTTATTTCGCCAAGAGATTATATGAACACTGAGTCACAATCACGGCACAATGACGATAACATATAAAAAACGGAGCATTCTATACACGGCACGTTTTCAAAGTAGTGTCCGAGTCCTCACTCACCAACATATAATCACATAGAGCCACGGAAAGGTACAGTTACACATAAACTAAATGTCACATGTATAGAATGATGTTTCATATATGCACTGTACACCATGCTTATGTACAATGATGATGTTACAGAGACACTTTACACAATTTTGAAGTGATCTGCATGAGATATGTATATACAAAAATGATCATGTGTACGAGAGCACACATACACAGAAATCACGGGCGCTTACATTCTATGTGCATTAAATGAATACTTCTGATGGCCGGGCTTCGAGAACCAGGCTGGTCTAAAATGAAGCCATACGCGTCCATCAGGCACCGACAGGAAACGGCATGACCACCCTCGAAAGAACTCTTCTCGAACTTAGCCCGCAGCCACGGAGCAAGAAATATTTAGCAGTGGAAACTCCGCTGTTTGCGGCGACCAGAAAAGGTCACAAGCCCGCGGAGCCGTTATCGTGATGGCGGCGCCTGGCGGCCTGGATAGAAATTACCGCCGTTGAGAGCGCGCCTGAGTTCGCCGGAGCCGCCTGCCCGGGCGCTGCATTTCTTTTTCGCTGCGGCTTCTACGACGCGCCGCATGGCGCCGCCACTGTATACGGTCCCGTCGGCGCATACAACAATTGCGACTTTATCTGGTCGCCCGCGCTCGCTCGCGCTGACGGGAGTTTCCCCTTCTAAATGTCTTACTCCGTGCCCGCAACCCGCACGCAGAACAGCGCTACCTTATTCACTACCGTTGTTGATGTCCAGGCTACTGGCCTTGTCCTCTGCGGTATTATTCACTGAGAAAAGAAATTACACCTTAGTATCTTCTTTGCAATTATTGCATGTTCTCGGGAGCACAATTCCTTTAATAAAGAAAGTCGCTCTGCCGTTTCTGAGCCTACTTTCGTAACGATTAGGCCTCAATGGCACATATACATCCATGCCTCTTGAAGACAATCGCCACGTATAATGATTATAATGCTGATAGTTTCAATACTTTGTCACAAACTCAGAGCGGTGGACTGGCCAATAAATGTGCAGTTAATTGAAAATTATTAAGAAGCATTGAAAAATGCAATGAAATATCAAGCAGCGACACAAGTTGTGACGTGAGAACTTTTGCGCGTACGCCAGTTTCGTTCATGCCAATGATTCAGGAATGAAATGAACAAATTAATACCAATTAATTAACCGCTTCGCGACAGCTTCGCTTCCCACAGATTTCAAAAATTTGTGTTGGATCTGCGTAATCATTTATTTCCTCGGTGACTCAATTGGAATGTTTTGTCTTGCACGATGTCAACTCGCGCCAGCATCCACTGACGTTCCATGTGCGCGGGTTTCCTCCAAACAACTGTGCGTGCGTTATTCACGACTAGCTCCACCTGCGTTATGACAACACACCGAAGTGAGCGCAGAGCGAAGCCTTGCGTTTGTTTGCAGTGATACACAGTGCAGTCGGCACAAATTAGGATGAGAACCCCGGCATGGTTCTGGATGTACAATGAATATGGGTGGAAGAGACAGTGGGAGCTAGCTGTGGCTCCCGAGTAAATGTGTCTCTAGTCCATTCCGTACATAACAGTCAATACTGTAGAGGCTAGAGAGCCTTCTTCCAGTGGCTTCGTTCGCACTTGGATATGGTTCAGTGTTTCTTGACCGCAATTGTGCCCAGCTGTTCTTTTTGTGTGTAAGCTCAGTATTTACTGAAACAACTTTTAACCCTTAGAGACAAACACACTATAGTATAGGACTGCTAATGCGTTGTTTTAGATTGATTTTAATTTATGTCATTCTTTTCGGGATCTTTATTTGCGTACCGTCACCAGGAGGCCCACGTGCTTGCTCGCGCGAGCGAACGCTGTTGGAGCGCAGCGAAGCATAGACGGAACGCGCGCAGTGATAAGTTTTCTTGGCCGAATTTCTTGCGTAGCTTCCACAGCGTTGACTGCTATGTATGGAACGGAGTATAGTTAACGTCAAAAATAATGAAAATAACACAGCGGCTGACAGGAGCTTGCTACGGCTCTGCTTCCATGCCGCGCGCCCCTACTACTTATCTGACTTCTACAGGACATACGACACGTCTGCAAAGAGAGCACTGTAGCAAATAGGCTGATGAACAATATTTAAGCCACAACAGCGTTTCTAAGGTCAGGAGGGTGGGAATATGTAGAAAGATAGATCCAATCCAGAAATATAACTAAATATTGTTCCTAGAATAAGCTATTTCTTTCTCCCCATCCACCTATCTAATAATATGTCAAATATGCAATCTAAACCTGATTCTTGACTGCACCTTACTTTTTTTTATTAAATACTACGGACACGTGGTCAAAGCAGGGAGGGCGATATATGGTACATACAATGAAAATGAGCTTGACAAAGCAAACAAAAACCATAAAATTACAAGATTATGATGTTGATTCAATTATACAATTCCATACGGTTACAGTTCGAGGCAAAAAAGAAAACTTATATGTGTTCGTTCATGCAAAGTAAGGGGTTATTGCAATGTTTTCGCAGTGACGTGTAGTCTGGTTGATAACGGGGTTAAATGTTCAGATGGTTTGTACCAGTGGGCACGACAGTTTGGAACGCTGTGGCTTCACGACAACCGACTGCTCGCATGGTATACACACATGGTCGCATTCAGACCGTAGAAATTTTGAATATTAATTTGGAAGCAACGGTAATCCGACATTTCCTATTGAATTGTGTCTCAAAAACCTAACTTGAACTGAGTCACGGCTGACACGTCCGTCGCTAAGCGTTGATTGGTTGATACGTTTTGTGCTAGCCGAGCCAAGCTTAGCTATGGACATTCCTGTTTACTTCGTTGTAGTTTTTAACCAAACTATGTAATGCTGTGTCACTGCGATCACTACGTTTTTATTCGCAAAGAAATAAAGGCTTATCAATATCCTTGGGTTAGCGTACAACGCTTAAAGGGACACAGAAGGCAAATATGAAGTCAAGCTAAAGTGATAGAATAGTGCTCGATAGTGTCTAAGGCGCCAATATTATGGCGGAGAGCAGTAGTCGATAAATTGAGGTAAATCCAGCACAGGATGTGATACTTCCCCGACGCATTCAAGTATTCGCCTGATGACATGGGCACTCCTCATTATATTGCTCTCTATAGTGCACAAGCACTCGTAATTAAAAGTTCATTGCATTACACTGTAAGACGGAAGAAAATCTTACTTGTGTAGCTCTTAACGATCTTAAGAAAATAAAAAACAAACGCATTGACGTTGCCCTTGTAAACGACACAGGGTTTCGTTGTCGCTCGATGCTGCACCACATATATAAATAGTGTACTACTTCTAGAGGAAAAGTTGGGCGAAAAAAGTGGCAACTACAAAGGTTCCGCCATGTTACAATGACTTCCATTTTTGCAACGCTAAATATATTCAAAATATTATGCAAGAAGCATTTACAGGAAGCCCGCACGTATGGAAAACGTGTAAAGTTCATTCCGTATATCTTTCAGCAAGATCGGATGGGTATTTATAAAACACAGAAGTAAAATTTACGTTGCGAGAAAGCATACGTTTGCAGGCGCGGGAACTAAATAGCACCACCATAATGAGGAAGTCGGGGTTGCATTGATTGCGCGTCTCGTCTGAATCACATCTCACCATGCGCATCTGAGAGCCTGCGCAAAGTAGCAACATGGCATCGCCCTTGTGGTTACTCATTTCAATGCATGGGCGCTTTGGGCAGCATTCGCTCTAGAGTTGGTTATATAATCTCTATCACGCGCCGTCCACGCTTTCGCTATCGCGTAGCGCTGCGCTGGTTTTGCTGGCTCGTGCAACTCGCGTAAACTGCAAGTACCAGAAAATACCACGTTCATATGATATCGCTGAATGCCCGACAGTACATGCCACTTGATCAAGAACAGCTGTTGCGACGAATCCAAAGCTCGGCCTTGGCTTTGTTTCTCCATGGCCGGGCGTTCGCGTTTTGCGCAGAAAACCGCAGCGCCATCTCTCGGCCGTCGTTTTACCCACGGACGGCAGTAAAGGCCGGTGCCGACGTATGAAAGGTCACTACTCCCATGCTCGGGGAGGGTGATTTGACTTGCGCTAAAAGTATGCGGAGCCTTCATACGCAATTTTCACTTAAACGAAGTTTTTTCTTTGCACGAAACAAGCGCTACAATGTTTCTGCAATCAAATTTTAACAGTTCAAGTTGGCCTTATATTTGCCTTTAGTGGTCCTTTAAAAAGAGAGCGCGTGCAATTTCTTTTTTTTTCAATAGCTAACTTCCCGGAGCTAGACTCGATATAATGCGATGGTTTTCGCAGCTGTACAAAGTAACGTTGCTGGTCAAAACCGATACAACAGTGGCGCTAAGTGCAGTTCATCTTGATGGTGTCATTTCTTTCGTTAACGTGGAGTTAACCTTTTGTTTGGAAGATGCACAGTGCATGTTAAATAATTACCTACCATACAGCCTCTTTTACAAACGTGTTGATAAGCTGTCTACAAACAGTGCAAACTCATGAATATGTGTACAAGCTCTAACAAAAGCTCAAAATGCATGCTTTATTATTTCTAAGGAATACTTAAGTTTGTCGAATTTCTAATGTACTAGTACACCAGTCCTGTCTTTGTGTTTGCCTACTTCAAAGACAAGAAAAATGCAGATAAACATAACATATACTAGCTCCTCGACGCACACGTCAAAGTGCTTGTCGGCCAGGAAGTCTGCGACCAATTCGAGCTTGCTCAGAGTTATGGTTATTATTCTTCACTGATACTGGAGTTTACAGTGCTATTTATCGAAGAGCGCACCTCCTACAGATAACGACCTATAACTCACGTGACGCGTTTGAAGCTGGGATTCAAGTATTATAGACCACGCCGCTGAAAAGCATGAGATTTTGCTCGTCAGAACATAAGATGATATAAAAGTTACAATACAAAAAAGTAGCATATGGGTGACTCCAAATTAAGCAAGTGGGTGTTCTCTTCTAATTTCAGCGTACTTTCTCTTTGCCTTGAATTCTAATGTATTTCCGCGTAAGTCAAACGAGGCAGCTGCAGGACACTCCTATTTAGAGAGAGGTTTCAACAGAATAAGGTCTTTCTTAAAGTAACAAAAGTTTTGTGCCTAAGCATTAACTATGTATTTCACAATGTACCATACATGCTACGAGTTTCGTGCCTTAAAACTCTTATTGAAGCGCGAGGAACTTAATGCCTAACCCATAGTTGAGTTCTTGATATGCTGATATGATTTTTCTGTGGTGGATAGTTTAGTAAACCGCTAACGTTTATAATAAATTAGTACAGTAATGAAGTTATAACCGAAGCAAGTTTCTTATTTGCTTTTTCTGCTAATGTACTCTCCCTAATGCACGCTCCATCAATTATCGAGTACAACTTTCGAGAAAAATATTCCGAAAAGCAATGCTGCAGATATAAGAGTATGACTCCCAGAATTGTTTTTTATTACTTGCAGACCGGCGTCGCCTCCCTTTTCCTCCAGGTACCAGAACTCCAAGCATTGCGGCTCATTCTGTCCGGGCCACTTAGGACTGGTCACCGTGGCCCCGTTGGGCGGTGAAGAAGCTTGCGTGACCGTCAAGACGTGCACTGCGGGTAACCATAATGAAGGAGTACATTCGGCAGTTGCAAAAGGAGCTAACCTTAACCTGAGGTGCCACCAGCAGTCTCAAAGTATTCGCAAAAAAAAAAGAATCACGTGTCATGTTTTCTCATTAGTAATACAGTCGCTTGAATATTTGTGCGGCCGTACATAAGATTAAGGTAATTGTTATTAAATGTGTGCGTTTGAATGTATTGTTTTCACTTTCAAACGTGGCTTTCCTTTCAATAAACGAGAAATCCTGACTTCGCGAGGAACGACCAAATATACCCGTGAGGCGGTAAAAGTTGCCCTTGGAACACTCACGTTGCAGCGTCAAATGCGCGGTATTATGAAAGTTAGCGCGATTAAAGTAGATGACCGTTCTGGGCAAATGCATTACAACTGCCTCGAATACCACAGAGCCCCGAGTACGCTGCGTTACCACTTTAAGAAACCAAGAAAATAATGAAAAGTTGCACGCAACGATGGCTCAATGTCCATGGCGTTACGCGGTTGAAATAGAGGTCACCAATTCAATCCCGGCCCCGCCGACCGTCTTCCGATTGGGGGGAAATGGAAAATCACCCTTGTACTTATATATTGGTGCACCTTATGGAACTACGGAAAGTCAAAATTAATCCGAAGTCTCCAACTACCGCATGCCTCAGGTACAGATCGTAGTTTTAGGAAATAAAGGCTCAGAATATATTTATTGTAATTAATGAAAGTTGGCGTTCCCACAAACTGCTATTACTTCGGAAACAAACAACGCGAAGAGATTATGTAAAGGGAAAAAGTAACAACGGTTTCAGTTCAGAAATCAGATAAAATTATCGTACCTCATTTTGCGAAAAAATGGCCTATTTCCATTACACGGCTTGCTTTGGATAAATTTGGCACGCATCACAAACTCCGGAGGTTTAAAATTGGCAATTAGATTTAAAATTACTGCTAGTACAGCACGCAATACCCCTAAAAATGGAGAAGTTGGTGCGATTCATACGGACTCTTCTTAAAAGCATTTTAAATGAGACAACTGTGCCTATTTAATTATTTATACAGTCTGTGAATATATTTTCCGCAATAGTATAACGAAAGAATTACGCGCCCTTACTAGTAAATTGTATTTACTAGTAGTATATACAATTACTACTAGTACTACTAATACAATTAATTACTAGTATTACTACTAGTAATTACGCGCCCTTACTAATAGTAAATGTCACTTTATTATGCATTCAGATATCCAATTTCTGTGATATGATACATTTTGTTTTGGCGAGCTTTCTTGTTTACGTGCATAAGTTATGAACGCGGACCATCAGGTAGAATACAGCGCGTGCTTTTCCGTTGCAAATTTCTAGGAGTGCGCTTCCTTGAATGAAACCTGTCCGATCAGAAGTATTGACTGGCTCTCCCTCTTTTGCGGCTACTTGGTATAAGGTCAAGCGAGGTCCGCAGTCCTAGTTCACACTTCTTTTGAGAACCTATAGCACCCGTTCCGGAGTTGAGCGTCGGCGTCCCTCGGCGTTACCGCGCGAACGCGTTCATGCGGCTGCTCGCGCGTTCGTCGTCGTCTTCTTCCACCGCTGGCTCCTATGCCGCTCATCATGTCAGCGTTCCCATACACTGCCACTCCCTCTGCAAAGGCGCTGGCGGCACTGGCGCACTGCCAGTCGGCGGGGTGATTTCGGTCTCAAATTATTCGCCTCAATATATAGCGAAATAGTAATACGTGTACAGGTGCGCTCAAATTTTGCATTGGGGAATATCGTAATCGTCAGACTTTGTTTCATCATCTGTGTGCTGTTACGGCCGTCTGACTTTAGCGTAACAGCACATCGCAGGTGATACTATATGATTATATGCCACAGCTGTCGAAGATCACCAAAGGACTACGTGAGTATTTGGCTTGTGGAGCTCCAGGGTCATGCTCAAAGAACGGAGCTGTATGGCCTTCTCCAGGGTGCCAGCAGTATTTCGTTAGACCCGTTTAACAGCCGCGATGCGCCATATACGGCACTCGCATGGTACAGCAGAGCGCTCCCGTTAAGTGCGTCAGTTCGCAGAACGTTCAGCGTAGGGAATGGTACTTTTTTCTAGGAAGCCAGGGAAGATGGCTCACGCCACTCTATGAAGCAAGATCCTGCTGTAGCTAAATAACCTATTATGTAGAGCAGAAATAAACGCTTTCGTGACCACCTCCCGGAGAAATAAATTTCAGATTAAACGCACAAAAGATAAGCAGTATTTTGTGATCTATATATGCGATGAGTTGATTCTTTGATATATCGTTCATCGATATTTTAAGTATTTAGGAGTATTTAGTATTCAAGCATTTAGGAGCACAAGTATTTAGGAGTAACACTTTTGAGTGATCTTTCTTGGAATTCTCATGTTGCTAACATAATATCATCCGCAAACAGGACGTTAGGATTTTTAAAACGTCATCTATATCATGATCCTCAACATGTAAATTAATTAGCGTACAAATCATTTGTCAGCGCAAAACTAGAATTCGCACCACGAATTTAGAATCCTTATCAAGCATAACTTATTAATGATCTGCGCAAAATCGCGCTGCTCGTTACATTCACTCGTCATATTCTTTTGATATCAGTGTTTCTTCCTTAAAAACTGCATCCGCTGTATACCCCTTATCGCTCCATCGTCGCATTTCGAGCCTATCTCAATTGCACAAATTCTTTCATATCCCTACGCGTATCGCCCCTTATATCCTTCGCCTTACACGCATATCTCACCACAACAGCTATCAGCTACACATTGCCCATCTACATTCAAGCACTGTCACGCTTTCAAACTCGTTTTTTCCTCGCACAGCTGAAGACTGGAACGGCCTTCCTAACGACGTTGCTGTCAACATGTGCCCATCGCTAGTCTTTGAAAATGTAAAAAAAGAAATCCGGTTATTGGGACTATGTGTATTTATTGGCACCCCTTATGTAACCCCCATTTACTTGGGCTTTTAACGTAATAAAATGAAATGAAAGGAAATATAATTTATAACGGTGATTGGTTGCATTCTGGCGTTGAAGAATGTTCATGTTGATGTTTTCCTCCTGGCGGTAAAGAGTATAAGTCCGCATAAATTGCAGCGTCAATGCAAATTCGTAGGTAGGAGTCACGTTCACTAAGGTTACAGTAAGCAGGAACTGTGCGTAAAAAATAATGGCAAAGTATACAGCTGGGTTTCGCCTTCCACACGTGGGTATTAAAGGAAAACTACAGCAAACACCAGAACCAACAAAAACTTTGAAGTCACGCACCAGAGTTCACAGGTCCGGATCGCATATCCAGTGTAGGTTCTTTAAACCAGTACTGCTTGGCCTGCCTTCGCCAACCGCTGGTAGATTTCCATTCACATTCGTCGAACTCGAAGTCGCAGTAGCCTGGAAGGATGTGCATATTAGTGATTTAGCGGACAACACGACGTTATGTAGTAGCAGTAAAAAAATGACAGCAGTGACTAAGTAGACGTTTTTCTTCAATTTTCGTATTATTTTTTTCCTCATCTCTAATCTGTACAGCCCTTGAGATGTTAGAATTGAGTAACACGCACTGACATACATCAACTGTTTTTGACATTGCTACGACTTCCAAGGTCTAGGGTGCGTATCTTGTAGATGACCTACTACAATTCCCACTTGAAGCTTTAAGCAATGAAAGCAGTGCTTGCAGAAGAACTTGTTTCATCATAATCTCCGTTTAATGCCTAATCATATTTTAGCGCATTATTGCTACCAACACTCAACGATAATTATAACATGCCACATACTTACAATGCTTCAATATATACAATTTTAAGCACTGTAATTGACGTAAAAGGCGAGCAAATTCTTTGAAATGAATCACCCAGCCGAATATTATGAAACAGAGATTTGAGAACTGTAGCTTTTAGCAATTCCCCACCGGAAACCGCCGGAATTTGTGTGTCAGCACGCGGCTTTAGCTAGAATGTTCACCACATGCACGCAACGTACAGAAAAAAATACTATGATTTTTTTATGCAATAAACTATTGCGTAAGAAATGTAAAGGAAATTCCTGGCGCCGGGCACACATGTGCCGCTAGTCCGCTTCCAAGTACGTGTTATAGCTAAGGAAGTGATTTGTGAAGTATGTTGAAAGCGAAACTATAGAGGCATTGCAATCGATTGTTCAATATGGCGTCACGCACAGATAAAGCTTCCTGTGTCCCGAAAATTGCACGCACGACACTGTGGATATTCTGTTCTTTTATGTGAAATAAGAGATAATTTGAGCTATCGATGTATAAGAATACGGTTTTGAGATGAACAATAGCGCCTGTGGAGGTAACCTGGCATGCAGAGCTTTCCTTGTCGGTGTTGAGTGGGAATACGTTCGTAGCACTACAAAAGGTTCAATAGCATGCTAACTTGGGCTGGGTGGTACATGTTTGAAGAGAAAGAGTAACAGCGCTGGAGAACGGGATGTGACTGAGACAGACACAGCGCTGACTTTCAACCAACTTGGTTGAAAGTCAGCGCTTCGTCCGGCTCAGGCACGTCTCGTTGTTCAGCGCTGTAATTCGTTTTGCTCAAAAATTTATTGTGGCCCAAACTTATGCTGTACTAGCATGAAAGTAGCTCAGTGTTTTAGATATAGGGCCGTCCACGACGATGCCACTTTTACGAAGGTATGCGTCATTGCATATGAGGTGTGCTTAAAATACACAGTAATGCTTACCTTTTGAGTCTGTAAGAACATCGCATGCGCCTGCTGTTACTTGTATTGGCCCCAAAGCAACAATCGCTGCTTTTTTTAGTGCTTTGAAGACCGCTGTTTCAAAAGTCAACTGCAGAAAGAAACAAGATTCCCTGCTTTCCAACTTTTAATTTTCAAACATAGACACCTCATCACATCATAGCTGTTGGAAACTATCCTTCCTCTCTTTTACACTAAGCACGAGTGGAGGAACTGTATATAGCAGCCTTTGCAAGGCTTAGCCTGGCCTTTCTCTTTTCCCCTTTCGGCGAAAACTCATAACCCGACGAAAGGCACTAAGGAAACAAATAAAATACAAGGAAAGTACAAGGCAGTATTGAAATACTTCTCATTTACTTATCGTGTAACAAATCAGATCCCATAATTTTGAGGCATAACCGAGAAAAAATGCGTCCGAAGGCTTTATAGCTATTGCTTTTTTAGACTCTGGGGCGCAAACCAGCATCATTCACGTTTTAAGTTCTGTGCGCAACTTCATTGAGGGCGTCTGTTTAAAAAATAAAGAAGTTTAAAATTATAAGGGCAATTTCAGATACGTGAGGAAATTTTGAAGGTAACACACTGCAGCCCGGTTAGATCTAAGCCTGGATACAATTGTACACTCGAACAGGTCGCACACAAAGTGACCCTTGGAAACAAAGGCGCCAAGCTGTCTTTTATCTATCTGATAATATTTTAAATGAAAACAGTTCATATAGACAGACAACTGAAATTGCGTAAATGACGTTACATAATTTCCTATGAATACTACAAACGTAATATATATTGCATAAGTAAATGTGCTACGATTTATTTGCCTTGGTTGTCGCAAACCTATAACATGCCGCTTTTGAAATCTGTGACTGCAGTTACATGAAACATCCAGCTCCATTCAGAGGGAGGGAGAGAAACGGGGACAGGAAAGTCAGGGCAGCTCATTTCAATGATAGCTGTTGCCCAATGAAGGAGCAGTTGAATGCAATGATAGGGCAGGTGACAATGGAGAACAAAGCAGAAATAAGCAAATATAATATGTACGTGATCCTCTACAAGACGGGCCTCAACTTTAACACTACAGATAAAGCAGCCAAAGGGTGTGAGTGTTCGAAAGCACATGACGTGACCAATCAGAAGCAGGGACATCTTATCTTGTTGATGGTGCACGTTATGTCAACCGCTAATTTTATCAGCCGCGGGGTCCGTAAAATTATTGCATACCTCGGGCACCTCTGAAGAAAGCCTCCAAATTTGGATTTCCTCCCTCACTACTTGGCAGATAAGCAAGTAACATGGTGCTGTGCAGTGTTTCTCGCTACAGTTAAAATTGCTCGGCTATTTAGCGCTTTCTATGACCCAGCAGTACATATTTCGATTATATTTTTTCTGTGGTTGACTGTGCATCAACCTTCCTAAGTAGCAATTCCTTTTGTTGTCTGCGACCTCTAGAAGTGTTGGCTGATGAGCGCATCTTTCTTTCCGTTTATTTTGGTTTGCGGGCACACTAATCATAATAATCCATAATAATCATAATAAGCAAAGCTCGAAACCTACAGCCATTCATGTTTTCTTTCTGAAATCTTGTGCCCCGCACTGCGAACGCAACGTTTATTGCTGGCATCATTTTGATTTGTTTTGCTCTTAGACTGCAGGAAAAGTTTCTGTGAGGGTTCTTAAGCAGCTTCGATGCAACATTCCCACGCGCGAAGCACTACAGGGCTACAGACATGCATATACAGCGCAGAATTTATTAGGTGACAGCCAGATGCCTGATTCATATTCTTGAGCAGTATCTTTTGCACAATCAATCTGCTTCGCGTTGTTTTCCATGAAATGCGAGTTTCAGGTGAAAGCCGCGAAAGCCGCCACACTCTGCATCTCTGCATCCCCTTACAACGTCTGTTTGTTCAACCCGCGTAATTATTATATTTTTTTGACCCCGTACATTCTGAAACAACGTGTTGAGCGCAGTTCTCTGGACACTCAGAAATAACTGGTCCTTCTCTTTATAGCAATTAGCAGTATGAATGCTAAATGTGAATAAAATTTAATATATTCGAGTTCAGTGCACCTGGCGCTATTTAGGAATTATGTTTTTATTAGTTGCAATTCGGAAGAGTTTCAATGTACATAAAACCCGAGTAAAGGTACCTGGTTGTGCGGAGTGTCGAGGTTCATTGTTCGTCGGACGTTGTACCACTTGTCAGTCGTCGTGCGGCCTCGATGATGCACCAGTACCGAAGTGAGCCGTACAAAACCGGAGGTGGGCTGCGACTTTATTAGACTTAACCGCAGATTCGCGCCTCGGGCACCAAACATGTGGTACCAGACAGAGACGCAGGCTGGTTCCATCTGCACTCCGACAATGGGCGAGAACAGTCTCAGCAGGCCTTGGTTGGGCTCTAGGATTGATCCGCTTGCATGTATGAGGCCGCCTGTACGACAGACACAAACGTCTAGAAACCCACGTCTATCAAGATGCTCGTTCTAACACGAAGCGGGAGTTGCGTGGCTTTATGAGTGTATTGGATATATTTCTTCTTTTCCACCGAGCTTATTGGAAAGTAAAACGACTAAGTTTGATATTGCTGCTGTATGTACTATATATGCTTGGGGGACTGATTTCGCCATAATGGAGCTAATTGCACTTCAGCTCATCGACCTGCCTGTCGAAAGGTTACTAGAGCATATGTGTTTGCCATGCTGTAGAGCCCTTAATTACCGCTGCTGTTCATGTATACAAGTAGAAAAAATAAACTGAAGCGGAAACCTATGCACAATTATGAACAAGGAAAACGCATCTGTCTTCTTTGTAAACGTCATAAGTGTCCCGAAGAAAAATTGTTTGCACCATAAGTAGTAGGTTGGACTACAGTTTCCAACAACAACCGTCCTACTTAGTGATAATGCAATTCAGAATTCCTCTTTTGTCCACCTCATCCACATAGTTTGAACCCCTTCTCTGAATCCCCATCTGTCTTTCATGTTTTATTCACTATACGTCCACTTCATGCAAGCTACGTATTTAATTAAAGCCATGTACGCAGATGACATCTGCATTTCGATCTCGGGGTACCAACACAAACGTTTGGCCCGGATAGCCCAGGCCGCAATCTCCACTATCGATCACCACTTATCGACGCTTGGCCTATCTTAATCAGCAGAAAAATCTGCCTTCATGCGTTTCCCGGGAGTGAGACGAAAGTCAACACGTCTGACGCTGAATATCAGAGGGCATTCAATTCTTCGTGCAACTCATGTTCGATTTCTGGGCGTCACCATCGACAACAAGCTACTATGGCGTGGTGCGGTCGAAAGTGTTGTGGCTGCATCAGTGCAAAGAGTCAACGCACTTAATCGATTGGCAGGTGTACGTTGGGGAAACAATCCTACATCCATGCTTAAACTGAACGCTGCACTGATAACAAGCCGCATTCTCTATCAGCTCCCTCTGATATCACCGTCATCGAGCCAATTCGAGCGCTTGGAGGCAGTGCACAAAAAGAGACTTCGCCTGGCGATGGGAGTTCCAACGGCGGCTTCAAACAAGAAAGTCACTAATGAGGCAGAGTCTCTTCCACTTCGCCTCTTGGCATCTCAGGCCTTGCTGACGCAGCTATTGACTGGGCGAGTCACGCGCAGGCACGGCGCTTCTCCGGCGGTAAGAGCAAGAACTCGCTCACATTTCCATGCGGCGCTGAACACCTTCCGATTTTTTGGACTGGAATGGCGTAAACGAAGTCGTCTTGACTCGCCATGGTCTTTTTCGGACGCTACCTGCAGCCTCAATGTACCCCACCTACCGACGAAACGCACCATTTTAACTGCCGAAGCAAAGTTTATTGTGCTGGACCACTTGAGCACTGTGTTTCAAAGCCATCTACAAGTGTACACAGACGGTTCGGTGTGCGCACAAACAGACAGCTGTGCAGCGGCATTCTGCATACCATCCCTTGATGTGTCATGGTCTGGCCTACTGGATTGCGTAGTTTCCTCTACAACAATAGAAAGCGCCGCAATCACCGAGGCTTTGCGGAAACTACGGGCCTTTTCTGCACAAGATGTCGTAGTGCGGACGGATTCCAAGTCAGCATTACAGAGATTACATCGAGGCCTATCTCTAGATAAATTTACAAGGCAGTCTCTGGCACTGATTGACGACCTAACGAGCAAAGGATTTAACATAAGGTTTCAGTGGATTTCATCACGCGTACGAATTGATGGAAACGAGGAAGCTGACGCCCTTGCACACCTAGCGCTGACGTGTGTCCCAAAAGTGAAAGCTCCAAAAGCTTTTCAAAACCCTAAGGGTGTAATCCACCTTCCCGTTACAGAGATGCACAAGAATCCACACGAATCCTGTGTGACTTATGGATTTACACGCGGACAAGCGACGCTTTTATACCGCATCAGGACCGACTCCGCGTACACCCCAGCTTGGTTATTCAAGACTGGGCTTCGCGCTTCCCCACTCTGCGCTTTCTGTGGAGACACTGGTGACATCGAACATTTCATTTGGCTATGCCTGCAGTTTGACACAGAAAGAAAAGCGATGGTCGCCAACCTACAAAAGAGCGGTCTTACGCACAGGACCTTTGAAGACGTTGTTTTCCCCTGAGAGCCCGCGGCATTCAGGAAGAGAGCGCAACGACTGCTGATAGCCTTCCGGCGAGACACGGGGCTCATCGACACCTGGTGACACACCCCTGATCTCAACTCGAAGGAGGATCAGGCGGAACAATAGCCGGCTATGTATGCCAGGCTAACCCCGCCTGCTCCAACATCACCACCACCACCACCTAAAGCAACACAAACAAGCTGTGGCCAGGCTATTTTAGTAAATTGGCACGTCTCTGCCTGTTGCACAAGTACGCCTGTTGCTGCCGGAATTGAATATGTCTCAAAATCCCTTCTAAACGGCTCACAAGCTATTCATGGTTAACTATACCTTTCATTACTGAAGCTTGTTCTCGCGGTCAACTGTATCCTATTTGCTGCTACGTAATACTACCTAAGAACATTTACTGCTATCATCGGAACCCAATTCGTCCGATAGGTGACAATATTTTTTTATGGAAGAGCTAATCCAGATTAGTCAATATAGGTTAGAATAAAAGCTAGTAGTGTGCGATACATACATGGCTTCTTCAGAGTATGAGAATGTGGCACCAAAGCGCTAAACGCATTCGTGAATTTTATTGCGCTCACCTCATACGGCGCGTGATTGCGGCTGAGGATAATAAGCTGCCGCGGCCACAGTTTATTGGAGCCGGCCATCGATGATGCCGATGGTCACGGGGAGAGGCAAGTAGATGCGAATACTCGGTGCGGGCCGCTAGTGTGTTTCATCACGTGCACGCCTGCACGCGTTGCTTCTTTCTCGGTGGCGCTTGGGCACATTTTTTGCGCTACAAGCGTCAGGTTTACTGATATATGGTCTCCTAGGCAAACAATTGTATTAATACGACACGTTACATACAAGAATAAAAATTAAAGCTTACACTTTACAGAAAATCTGCGGACAGCCTGACCAAGTGGACATGGGGCTACCAGAAAGTCATAAGAGTTGAAAATACAACCGAAAGCATGTTTTCTTTTATTTCCTGTACATTTACTGGCATGTTTAGCACACATAATCTTTTTCGAAGAAGCTCTGCATTAAGTCAGGCAGCCTTTAATGGACCTGCGTCATAGAATATCTGACCAGAGTGGCAGTATAGGCATTTTGGTAGTCCACAAGAACATTAAGAAAAGCGGGAACTGGAGCCTGGCGAAAAAGGCAGATATACGCAAAAACACACAAGCGCTATTTCCAATAGTTTATTCTTCAAATCATGTTGCTACTTGATACACACCTCACATAATACGAGCGAATCAGTGCTCTGAACTGAAAAGATACTCAAAGGCTTCACAACCTATCAGTTTTAAATATTCCTCGTTGGCCTACCAAGAAAATAAAATTCTTCCGCTATTAAGACAATATATGGCATATTTACACCAGCTATAAGTTTTAATGCTTTTAAGAGATAGAAAAGTTTAATCCAGCTTTTCTATCTCTTCTGCTTCGATAATCTCGTTTTTAAGGTGACTATTGCTTAGGCCAACAATTTTGCTGGTGTCAAACAACGGATGACAGCCACATGGCCTACAATGCTTGAAAAAGAAACACTAGTAAAGTTGTTGTTTATTTACGTACATTGTGTGAGTGCTCTTGCAACGGTCGGTTTCCTCAAGATAATTGCGATTACATGACGGAGGTACGCGATAAACGACAAACTTAGCATAATCGAGAAACTCGTTTTTGTGGTTATTTTCGCGGCCATGTCTTGTGGGTGTGTTTGGGTTTGTGATCTTGTACAGCTTATCCTGCTTATTAGGTGCCCAGAAGACCACTTGAATATTTGTGCAAGCATGTTTTTTTTACTAATTATGGGAGACAGGGCCATACAGGGCAGCACACTTATCCGACTCCCACGCTCTCTGGCTCTGACCACAGAGTGACCAATATTACGGTTGACTCACAATATTCGCTCAGCCACAGAAAACAACAATCACTGGCGATAGCTGGCGTCAACCAGCCTCTTTCCTTGCTGGTCAAAAGTGGACGCAACCAGATGGCGGCCCGACATCTATACTGCGTTCTTGAAATAAAGATTTCTAATGGCCCTCTCAACTAATTCAGAACGTGCTGAGTTGCATGGGAGGATAGCTTTGTTAGTTCGTGGCTCGTAATGCCAGCAAAAGCGATCATTACAAAGCAGCAAGTGAACATCCAGAAAGCGCATGGTACCACTCTGCGGTAGTTAATATGCCTCTTTCAACGGCTTGAGATACTCTCAAATCTTTGTAAAGACACCGTAAATGCTAGCCTCTAATTGACAGGAGGAGCAATTATGAACAAACAAGAAATCATTACCCTAGCTCAAAACTTTTACTGCCGCTGTCTCGTCTAAATTATCAGACACCATCGCACCTAGAGGGGCTAAAAACAGATCACTAAGCCAGGGAGGACTAGAAAAGCAAGTACAAATACAATTTTTGCAAAAGAGGTATATTCTCTCGTACAATGAGGGTAGATGTTAGATGAAAGTTTAGTAAATCCGTTGGCTCAAGAGACTGATCTTTCATGCGGTCACTTCTTAAAAGTATTAAAATATATAGACGTATTTGAGTGCAGGTTCTTTCCGTTTTCATTTGTACTCATTACCGAACCGGAGAACTTTAGTACCTTCCCCCGTGGAAGCTATTCAAAGGCTATCACCGAACACATGTTGCTGCCAGGTACGTCTTCCCCCCGCCCCTCATCCTCCTCTCCACACCTCTTTGCAATTCGAGAAAAATTGATTGTATAGGACCTGCTTTATGAGAAAAGCAGACACACTTGACTGGCCGCGCCTACATACGTCCCTAAATTTCACTTTAGTCCCGCCTGTTATATCCAACCCTAGACTAAATTGACAGCCAGTATCCTCCTTGTAGGGCTTTCCTCTCATAGCTCCAAACTTCCCTTCGTCCCTCCCCCTTTGATTTCCGGTACGTTTCTTATATTTTTTTTTTGTTCGTGTGTGTTTTACGTGTGACGCCGACTACACCACACCAAGTTTTAGCCTATTCTCGGCCTCCTCCCCATATGGTATTTGGGGAGCGTGAGTTACACGTACGTAAGAACACTGCTAAGGAATACAGTTGCTATCCTGGTGAAGCAAAATCGTCTTTTGAAACGTGGCTCTAAAGCACAACTGCAACAAGGTTCTGGATCGTTTAAGAAGCCCCGTTTCAAATCATTTAGACATACAGCAGCCTCTGCGGAAAATTTTTGCTTTAAATGCGATTGGGTGCTTCACAAAACGCTCGCAAAAGTCAATGTGTTAAAGCTAAAGTATTATATGCCCCATTATGCGAAAAATCCGTCGTATTCGGTGTGATCGAAAGATGCTACAAAAAATTGCTGACGACACAAAGAGTAAAAAAACGTTAAAAAATGCTCAGATTGGTGTAAAATTTGTCAAGGACGCTCCTGTAAACAAAGTGCATTAACGACTTTGAGAAGAAAATTCGGCACATGTTGTGCCTGGGTGGGAATCGAACCCGCGCCTTTGGGGTGCGTGACGAGCATGCTTCCCCGACAGTACGGCGGCTTTACGGTTCTGACTGACTAAAGGTGTGCCTAGCGCATGCGTCATAGGACGCGTGACTGGGCAGCCAATGGGGAGGAGATGGCGTACGTCACGAGTTTGTAAAATGACCACGTTTGTGACGTTCGGAGGTCTACAAACGGTTAACTGCTTTCGTATTCCCACACGTAAGCATTTTAAGTGTCTCTGCCAAATTTTTCACACCGATACTGTAAAAGCGCCGCCATTACCATCGCATGAAGTACGATTTAGACTGTAGAGAACCAGCCTGCAGGTCGTCTTCTTCCCTGGCGTGTACGCCGTTCCTGTGTATCAGCGAACAAGCGACGCACATCTGCTAGCCACAGCTTTATTATACTATGCTAGCTGCATAGTGCTCTGGACCGGGGCTGTTGCGCGCCCGCGATTTCCTCTTAATGCGAAGTATTTTCTGAGTCGAGCAGGTTTTCTGTGTCTTCTCGTCCACGTTCAACAAGCAGAGCCTCGATGCGCTCTGCCTCGACTCGGAGATAAAGAGTGCATTGGGGTGACCGAGCTAACGGGATCCGGCGTAACGCGGACACTATCCATGCGCGGCGTAGTAACGCTAAGTCGGCAAAAAAGCGCGAGGATAGACCATGGCCTATCTCACGCCGGAGCCGCTGCAGCGGAGTGTTCAGCGACAGTTCAGCGAGCCGCTGAAGCGGTCAAACTGTTCGCTCACCGCATACTCGTGCGTTTGCACTGGGATAACAGCAGATCGCCACGCTCTGCTGGCCACGTTTAACGCGCTGAACTAAAGAGTGCAAAATTTAAGTGATCTTTGTTTCTCCGGCAGCACGCTTACGACTAAAATGGCAGCTACCTGGCACGCTGAAAGCAGCGGACTATATCCGCGCCTTTGACCGGCTTTACCCTTTAGCAACCTTAGGCGTCTACAGATTAGAAAACTAATGCCATCTGTAGTAAAATATGAGAAGTAGCTGAGGCTCGGCACGGCCTGGGACCCTATAGCCCGGCCATGGGCTCGACACAACGTGCGTGTAAAGACACGGCCAGACAGGCCGGACTCCGGCCGTGGTTATGTTTTGCCTGTTTTGGTTCGGCGGCGTTGCATTTATGCATGGCTTGCCGCCGCCCCTACACCATGGCCGCCGCGACGCGTTATCTTTCGTGACAAATATAGCATGTGGTTCCTCCTAACAGCGTTTCTGGCATTTTGTGGGAAAGGCTTTTGTTCGCCTACTTCGACTCGTCCGATATGGAAACGCTCGAAGATAATGCCCTACCGGAACTGATCATTCGAGAATATCGTCCCTGAATACAAGTTACCTTTGCTTTTCATGTGACACTGCGGCTTGTAATACTTACTGTCTTCGCTAGAAAGCATTTGGCAAGCAGAACTCTCCCGGGTTAGTGATTGTGTTCGTGAAATGTAGCTTGTGCCGCTTCATCAAGTGAAGATTACATGTTTTGTGGGCGTTATCCCGTCCACGTTGCACTTGCCTGCTGGGGTGCGGTGAACGCAGGCATCCTTAAAACTCGGAGAGGAAAGATGTGTTCGGCCTTCCTCTACGCAGCGTTGCGTACTGTACAACCATAGCTCCTGTTTTATGTGTTCGAGCCTCTGACGGCCTCGAAACGAATCTGTATTCTTGCAACAGCTCAAATGACGTGTTCCACGAGAAAACACCATCAATTAGCAAATGCTCATTGAGGGGCGTGTCTGGGCGCCGTGACGCAACTTAAGAGATCATCAATCGTGAGCTGTTCTGGGACTTTCGCTATATGCAGATCACACCACTCGCCGCCAGGGGCAGGCGTCATCCGCTTAGGCCCTATTAAATTAAATTATGGGGTTTTACGTGCGAAAACGGTTTTCTGATTATGAGGCACACCGTAGTGGAGGACTCCGGAAATTTCGACCACCCGGAGTTCTTTAACGTGCACCTAAATATAAACACAAGGGTAAGCCCTATTCAAAGGCAGCTAATAAGAAAATTAGACAATTACCAGCCCTGCGAATATGGCAAGACTACATTGATAGTACATGCTGAGCATTTATAGGTAATTCAGCCCAAGTGAAATGTTGTTGCAGTTGGCATTTAAAGCGACATTCAGTGTTCAACTACTGCTCATGATTTGAAATGTCTGTCTTCCTGTGAAATCATGTCTTGTGTTGAAGCGAAGAAATACAGATGTGTATCTCACATTGTTCGTGGTGATAGACGCTGAGAATTTCACTGGCGTCCTCGTGGAACCAGTATAATTACAGGACAATACAATAAGCAAAATACTGCGTAAAAGTTTTCACAGGAAAAGTTTTCATTAAATCACATCAAATAATTGTCTTTTGTGCCCATAAAATCTTGCTGGTCATTTGCAGCCATACCTTTTACGCCGTCTGGAAGTGCAGGTGGACCCAGCGTGGCAAATAGAGGAGGGCCAAGCATCCAGGTCCTTGATGTAGTCCCTTGAGAAGACCAGCGACATAGGTTCGACCTCTCGAAAGTGCAGCTGAGCAGCTCCACTGCGTAAAGGAGCCGGCGATGTGTGCTGAGCCTCATAACTAAAGTTACTTGAATTCGTACTGCAGCCACGTGATCGACAAAATCCACCAATGAAGTATCTGCAGCAATCAGCAATATCTATGCACAATGAGGACAATAGTTTCTTGCTGGTCAATATTAGTTGCATTATGAGCCTGTTTAAAAACATGCATTATGGAGATATAATTTTTTTAGTAGCTCCTGGAGCCGTGATAAGACGGACACCTATTTCACAGGGAATTAGATGAAGTGCGAGAAAATAAAACAATTTTAGAATATCACACTTCATCAAATGCGCTTTAGCTAATCGACAACTTCACTTCAGATGTAGCGTTCTCTGGCATTGAAGTTTCATTTCGCTGCTATCACTTCCGTAATGCTACTGACTTGCCTTCTTGATGCAAGTGCATCGGCTTTGAGCAACAAGCGATTCAAGCCACCGAATATTTTCCTATTCTACTTTTCGTGCTAATCGGAACTCATGCTGTTTAACTTATGAAACTTTGATATATTTTTGTTAATATAGCCAAAACTATTAAATTTTTACGAGATAACTGTACCCAAAGGAAGCTAGAACTACTGCCATAATATTCCGGTCCAATTTCAATGTTGATGTACCCCATTTCGGTGACACTGTTATTCTTTGTCAAACCGTGTTCTGGACATTGGATAAGTTTAGAAATTTGACTACAGGTATAAACTTAAACGCTGAATACTGTTTCATAATGACTCTTAGTGCCGATGATACGGACTACACGCAGGTAAGAAAAATTATTCTCCTGCCTAGTTTACACACTGCTGATGTTTGCTGTAACACATTTCGTAATTGTTGCTGCTTGCGTTGTAAATGTTAACCGCAATCTAGAACTCACCTGCTGATAAAGCATCAGCTGATGTTGGTAATGTATCGCACTTGTCAGATTCTTTCACTGTGATGTCATCCAGAGCGATGTATGCAGGTATCGATGGCAATCCCATAGTTGCGAGAAAGATGGGCTGCAAGAATATGAGCAATGGAAATGTTTCACAGCAATAGAGCAGTTAAATTTAGTTCTGATGACAGCAAGTAGGACGCGTCTCGCTTGACAACTGGCGCAGGATAAGTGGCTATGGAGGAAGACGTTGGTTTATTGGCATGAGACTAATGACGTCACAGAAATGGGAACGCCTTTTAGCAAACTTTCACATGCTCTCAGTAAAGAAGCTGGTTGAAAACATATTAGGCAACTTGAGGCCCCGAGACGGCTGCTGATAATGATATACACTGTATTATGTTTAAGATATCTATGAGCCGACAAGGAAAATTGACTCTTTATGCATGTCATTCCTGTTGACTTCTGAGGCCATTATCTTCCTCTTTGCTGTTCTTTGCTTGCGTGTAGTAAACATTTAGTGTATTCGCAACAAGGAAGCTACGATGAGCGATCGGAATTCATAAGTTCTTTTTATGCGATCATTATTGTATACAGAAACCGCCGGTGTGATTTATAGGCGCCTACATCAACGGAAACGTGTTATAAAAGTCGATTTGGTTGTAATTGAATTGAAATTCACCGCTGCAGTTCGAAAGCTTAAAGACAGTATTGTCGGAATATTATCACCTGACCCGCATACCTCCTACACAAATCTTTGCACCATGTGGTGCTTAGCTTGTCGCCCAAAACAAAACTCGTCTCTATCTATAGAGCGTATTTTCTTTATTTACCGTGACACGCCCGGTACTTCTTGGTCATGAATGGCATGAACGTTATCATTATGACATCATTTTTGACAGGAAAGCAGCGAGCGCAGAGCTTTCAAGAAAGCGAGCGCAAGCTAGACAGACGACGAATATTCCTTCGGGTAATACGCCCCCTAAAGAAGCAAACCTATTTAACAGTGTGGTTAACTTTACGTATCAAAGGAATGCTGGAAAGTGTGCGTATGAAAGTCTCCGGAGCATCCTTTTCTTTACTACAAGAAAGTGTTATAGCTGGTCTTGAAATTTTATACAGAAAACAGTAAATAAAATGGAATTATTGTGCAAACTGCTAAACGATAAGTCAAGTTGACGTTCTTGTTCGCGCAAGAAACCACTCTTCGTTGGCGTCTCTCACAGATTGTCACATCAAGGAGGCACGCAACGGAAGGTTGCTTTCTGCGGTCGCAGATCGAAAAACATGTATCTGGTGCCTCACGACACTGTCGTACCCGCCTCCTGTGAAGTGCTGCGACACGGCCCTGTTGCCACGTGACTGGGCCTCCACCTTTGTGCGACCAAAGCGGAGAATTGTCCCGTGACTCATGCCCTGGATCGATGGCAAGCATCTGAAAAACGTGAAAGAAAGTTGTACATTGTGGTTTCAAGGATAGAGATGTAGCAATAAGTGTACGTTATCACGAAATTTCTTTTCCATCAGAGAAATCTCGCCGATGTAACCAATGGCTATTAAAATGAGCCGTCACCCCCAGATGTTCAATAAGTTGAGGTTATTTCGACTATCGGTACCCAAGTGGTAATCGGAGAACTTCGATGACTTACATGTACCTGCATTTGGTAGCGTCTGTAGAGAACTTTTGCCCTGATGTATTTCTTGCGACTGCTTGTTAGCCAGGATGCTATAGCGAATAGTATCAACCATATAAAGCGATGTTCCAACTAGCACAAAGTAAATTAAAATTATTCAAGCGCACTATACATAAAGTTTTCCTGATTACGCTAGCCAAGCGGCTTCAAAAAATGAATAAAATAAACATGGTGCAAAATACGATTTGAAGATACGGTGCTCAGTCCTGAGACCTCTGACGACTGAACCACGTTGGTCTTATAATTGTGCAATGCGCCTCTTTGTATAAATCTTCTTTTTGTACGGTGAACGGCTTCGCTAACTTTAGCAGGGACACACGGTTTATATGAGGCCAAAGGTATGTTGCTAGCAGCCGCCCGAACAACGATTAATACTTTTTCTTCTTCACTTACTACTAGAAGTGCTCATTACTTATGAATTATGAACTTTTCAATGTGTAACTTAACGTAAACTCAGTCTTTAGCGCCCATATTGTAAAACTACTGTCAATTTTAGGCAACCTGCATCTTCTAAGCGACATCGTTTGCGCTAGAAATAAAATCCGTGAGACTGAACGCTAAGTGGCAGATATACCCGCAACAGTGGACATCTCTGCCATGAGCGCGCCACAATAGACCCAAGGGGTATATGGAGGGGAGGGGGGGTATTCTGTATATGTCCGCCGAGTCAACATGTCCATTGTCGCTGCGTCTTAATGGCTGAGTGACTGGGTTGGAATAGCAGCAAGTAAAAACAGGCATCCACAGCTAGTTTATTCCTTCTCGCTGGTTCAACTTCAGCGAATGAGTGATGCCTTGCAGATTACCCCCCCCCCCTCCCCCGCCGTTCCGAAGTTCACCGCCAACCTTCTACTTCAGCCAGATAAGTGGTAAGGCTAGCGCGCAAATGTGACGTGCCTCCGCTCACCGAAGTGCGTCCTACACTCGTACCCTTCCCTGGGTGCCTCTGACGAGAAATGTATGCCGCGGTTACTGATAACGTTGTTTGCACAGCTCATTACCGTTATCGCCAACTTTTAGAGGCATATTGCACAGGCCGAAAGCGTGTCTTACCGATAGCGCAAACTGAGCAACCACCAGTAAACTCAACAATATCCAAAGCTAGGCCAATTGGTACATGATTTATTGAAACATCGTCTGAGACTTGCGGGGACCGCTCGATTCTCACGCGTCTCCTGATGTTGTTTTCCCTCCATGGCTCTCGCGTGTCCTGTAATCCAGCTTCTCCGCGTAGCTTAGAGGCGACAGAAGTCTGTGTGGTTGCAGCGTACTACGAGAAATGGCGCCAGTATTGCGCTGCTAACTCCACCTAACGGCGTGGTTAGTGGTGCGAAAATTTGAGTGAGCTTGGGCACGGTGAGCAAAGCGGACGCTCCGCGCATGCGCCGATCCGCGCTACGCGGGACCGTCCCGGGAAAGGCTTCGGAGCACGACAGCGGAATGCACGAACAATATCGTTCTAACGCGTCACTGCTTGTCTTACGATACACGCGAACGATTAGGTATGGCTACCTAGAATGCGGGCGAACATATTCGCTCGCTATCCGGTCACTGGGAGTTGGACTTCCAATATTTGTCACGCACCCACCGTCATGTTCTATCGTTACTAATTCGGCCAGCAGGCATTAGCGTATGAAATGTGCAGTAAATGCCCTTGTGGTTGTTTGCACTACTATATTGTCGTTCCTTTGTACCAAGAGTACGGCTGAAACCCCATTAGTTCTAAGCAATAGCAGCGTCCTACACGAACCTCTCTACATTAATTAGGAGCGTCTGCCTTGTTCTAAGCATGTGGGCGTTCTTTCAAACGTGCAACAATGAAGATTACTCGATAGGTTATGCCAGAAGCAATTACTGAAACTAATTATTTCAGCTAAGCTTTAAAGACGGGTACCATTGAAAGTGTGGCTTTAAAGCTATTGTGTAAAAAGTAAACTAAAGCTTTGGTAATGCCCAAAGAATAATGTAGGTTTCTTCAGTTGTAGATGCTAAGAACAAAGAGGTGGTTTTGTCGACCTAGAATGCTTCGATTTGGAAAAGTACTTGCAGGGCCTTAGGTGACAAACCGTGAATTAATTAAATAGGAACGCTGTGTGCATAATATGAACGCAGAATAATATTTTTACGAACAAAGCTAATGTCCTCAATACCCTTCTTTTTTCTACGTCATCAAATGCTGACACGTTTTTTTCCTCGCTTTGGTTTGCTACTTACGGCTCGCGTTGGTGTCTTTGGAACTAAGGGCATGCACAACCCGGGAGCGAAAACAGCGCTGCATTGCATCTCATTTCAATTGGTATTTCACTGTAGCTTGCTGTCTACCTTACAACTGCTCACGTTACTAAATTAGACATCATGGCAGTTATTGTGGTGTACGTGAAACAATTTGTTTTGTCATTTTTGTTAGCCTTAAGAAAAAACTGTCTCGATCCAGTTGCCGACAAGATAAGTCTTATAAAGAACACTTTCAACATAGCCTTTTCTATAGAAACTTTATCTAGACGCAGCATGCTATCATTAGCTCACAACTTCGGCATGATATTTGTCTGCACCTTTCATAGACTGTGGACATTTCCCATCTTCGAAAGCAACCCTGTCGAGCTAAAATTGCTTGATTGGTTTGCTGTTTTGAGTACACTGCAATACCCATTCTTTTAACGCTGATTTCACTATTGTGTTTAAAAAGCACGCGCCGTCATTCTGAAAGGGCGTTTCTGTTCCCGAGAAAAAAGTTGGGAAGGAGAGACCCACGAATACCAAACAAAAAAAAAAGGAAATTTCTTGTGGTAATGAAGCGATTCGACTGGCTGCCGTGTGAGTTAAGTGGTGATGAACGCCAGACCAAATGCCGGCCTGCCCTCAGTTTGACGGTCAAACGCCCTATAAATAGATCTGCCAAGATGTTTTCTGTCATTAGGTGTAATAATTTGTTTTTCAGTATTTAATACTTTTAATATTAAGAATGCGTGGCCGAATGGCGAAATTAAGTGAAAAATGAAGGCTTCTCACCTTGGAGCACAGCGTACAATTGATTGAATATTAGCGATAACGAATATTTTGCTAAGTAAACTGTCTCTATTTTTATTTGTATCACCGCATCTTGTTTTCACACAGTCCAGCTGCAGTTGCCGACGAGATAGGGCAGATGGTCATTATAATTGGTCAATGAAACCCACGTCATTTGAAAGAAATGTCTGACATTTATTGAGAAATTCTGATGGTATGTAATTACCTTCAAATCGGCGCTCTCGTCTCCATTGATTATAAACCAGAACTCGACGCATGGCGTTACTCGGCTGTCCATGGAGAGGATTTCGCCTATCAGTTCGGCCTGGTCACCTTTCTTTCTTTCAAAGTTAGACACGAACAGGTAGGACCCTGGAGAAACAAAAATTAAAAGTGACATGAGAAGCACGTGTTATACAGAACAAAAAGCCGAATACGATTCAAGTTAAACGTTTCACGCACATTGAATAAGACGTCAGACCCGGTTTCGATACGCGTGTTTACTCAAAAGTACTTATTGCGAAATGTCAGGCATCGTTATTTATTGAAAGAGCTACATATAGGTGCGCATGACACCGAAGTGATCAAAACCAGGAAGAGGTAGTGAAAATAGGAAGACGCGCTATCACTACGCTTTTCAAGCGTGGCTCATCAGCGATGGACAGCTGTCGCTCACAAAGCTTTCAAAAGCGCTCGCATAAGGCCCATGCAAGCAGAATTCGATACTCGGCCTGCATGGCAGGGGGCACTTATGGCGCCACCGGTGGGCATTATTATTGTGATATACGGTGAAGGCGAGGACCGCTGTGAAGAATTGTGAACGCCTTTGCCTTCCTCGAAATCACCACTGCTCACCGGTGGCGAAAAGCGCCGGCAGTCGTGCGAGCCGAATATCGCTTTCAATCGCTGATGGCCTTTACATCAACTCAGCCGCAAAATGTGAGAATCTAAGAGACAACTAAACTGGCGTTATTTAAGCCGACGTTCATTATTAGCCTTGGTTATAACTGTCAAAACGCACTGTGTATGCGAAGAAAATGCACCAAAACATGATGAAAATTCCAAGTTGGTAAGTAAAACTGAAACGTCGGTCGAAAGTTGTAACCTGTTAATATTTTTTTTAGCTGAAGTAGTCGGTGCCCATTTCCTAGTGCCGCTCGTACCCACCCTTGACAACCAACTACGAATATTTGAAATTACAAATGTCGATATGCACGCCCTGAACGCTAGAGGACGTGCTAAAGGTAAAACATAGAAGAAACTAGCTGTGAAGAGGGCAGTAAACGAAACATAACACAAAGAACTCTTGCTTTCAAGTATGCTGCCCAATTAATGACGCAGTTGCCAAATAATAATAAAGTGTAAAAAACGAACGACAAAAACCGCAAAGCATGCCCACAAGCACTAAAATTCGCTCTTAGTTCTGAAACGACAACTTCCAAAAAACACCACTCTAAATATCAACCAAGTAATTCATCTCTCTATCTTTGTGCGGCAATATCAATGGGCGGTTAACGCCTCTCACGGTGAACGGTGTACGCAATTTATTGTGAAATACAACCATATTTTCTAGCAGTAAAAATAAACTGCAACATTTGGAGCGTTAATTAACGATGGGCTCTGAAAAAAACGATTTACTGTCGATTACGATACTCCCTAAAGCGAAATTTCAGCGCAGCCGTATGCGTGTTTTCGTTTCACAGTACAGTATATGAATTGGCCCGGACAATCTGTCTAGTGCGACACGTTGCAAACAGAGGATGTGTGGAGCAACTTCCTCGCTAATCGGGAGATCGCGAGAGGTGGCGCGGGGATGGCGTGGGGGCGAATAACAGCAATCTCCGCAGACAGAACTCTATTCAAGTAACGCTTTGTTTCATTAGAGCCGATGCACACTACTCTGGCGCCATCTGGTTGGCATTCTCTCCCCAAAACCCGTCTTGCGCGACACTACCCTTTTCGTCTCACGCTTTCGCCACAACCTCCTCCTCCGCTTTCCGCTGAGTAGTTCGGCTGCACCCTGTTCCTGTGCTTTCCTCCTCGCGATCCTGATCAGCCGTGACATCACGTTCTCCTTGTGGAACGCTGGAAGTTTTCACGACTACCGACTCCACAATCTTGACTACCCTCTACGCCTTTGTATTTCAGCTGGACTCTGCCGTCGCGAAGCTACCCTGCTTTGTCGACTATGGCTAGGGGTGGCTTTCACCAAGTCTTTCGCTTACCGAATTGGATGGGCCGACGACGCCACGTGTGAGGACTGTGGTAACGAGGAGACTTTTCAACACCTTCTTTGTGACTGTCCTCGATATAGTTTACAGAGACAATCACTCGCAACTGCGATAGCGCGCTTTGACCAAAGACCTCTCACAGAAGAACTTCTTTTAAAATACCGCCATCACAAGCCATCGCAGCAGAGGGCGACGAGGGCACCGTTGCGGTTTTTGAGGGCGTCAGAATTGGACAGGCGGCTGTAGCCTGAACAAATGTTGATGTGTGGCAAGTGTCACTGTGCTGTGCGATGACAGTATTCGGTGCCAGTGACCGATTGTGATTGTGTGTCTACGCTCCTTCCTTTCCTTATCTCTACTTTGTTACCACTTTACCTCCCCCTCCCCTCTCTCCCCAGTGTAGAATAGCCAACCGGATCTTTTTCTCTGGTTAACCTCCCTGCCTTTCCCCTTTCCGCTCTCTCTCTCTCTAAACTATGGCTGACTTCACGTTCGCTTTCATCCTTCCCTATGTTCTTTCGCTCGGTTACTAGGGACAACGCTGGCGTTCGCCGATGGAACGGGTGCCTTAAAGCTGCCCTCTAAAAACTCACAACCTTATTAAAGCGAAGCTTTCTATGTCTCACTGACTCGTCCGTTAGCACCAAAAACGCACTGCAGGAAAGCCAACTTACACATCTGCGTAGAATATTAGTTTACATTCGCAGTTGTACCGATAAGAACAATGGGAACGATGCCATGCTATCGACCAATGAGGAAGCGCCATGCTACAGAGACGAACTTTATATATCTGCATTGCATTACGCGCGTCACGCAATGCATTCGCAGCTGTCACCATGGCTAGGCCGCGGGTACCGCGCACGGCAGAAGAAGAGGCTGCCGTAGCCGGATACGCAAGGCTTCTGCGTGGCATAGCACCAAGCAGAAGCCATGCGTATCCGCCGACAATCCGAACCGAGAGCGCGCATCAACGAAGCGGGAGCCAGGTGTCGTCGCCGCGCTGATCCCGAGGTTCGAAACCGGGAGAACGCTGCCAAACGCCAGTGACTCGACGCAGAACCACCTCAAGAGACGCAACTATGTAGGCGTTGGCGGATACAGAACTTGAAGGCGTTGGTGGAGACGAAACAGGTACCTCATGATCGAGCTCAGTGAGTGGGAAGTACTGGACACAATAGTGGGTCGGAACAGGAAAGCGCAGGTCATCCTAGGGCAGCGGGCTGGCAGACAGGACGATGAAGAGGGGGCAGAGTTCGGCCAACGGGGCGTCAAAAATAATTGCGTTGTTATGTTTTTGGCTGAGCACGGCTGCAGGCTGAGCGAACACAACTCCGCCAATACAAAGAGGATATACGGCATAATGGCCGCCAAGGTGGAACAGATGGGACCGGATGCTTCCGCCAAGCATCGGATATTTATCCGATGCTTTTCGTCAATGTATAGCGACACATACCCACTGACGTATATGTGGTTACGAAATTTATTCTGAAGGAGGTTCACTGAACAGTGGTACGTACCTTCTAGCAGTTACCGAATGACCCAAATTGGTATCAAAGACGTTCATTGAAGAGCAGCACATACTGAATGGTCCACACCCAATGCCCCAAGTCGGCGTCAAAGTGGTTCATTAAAGAGGGGTACACACCCAGAGCCACGTGCCCAGTCCGGTATCCGCAGTGGCGCATGTCGACGTCAAAAGGTTCGTTGAAGAGTGACACATACCTAGTGTCACATCCCGGTGACTCAAGTTGTTGGTGCGGTGATACATCTCGAAGGCGGTTCCCTCAGCACAGCAGCTCAATGTTCTACCCATTAGAGCATGGGCTACCAAGTGACCCAAGTTGGAGAAAAAATGGCGACAGACAGACAGACAGACAGACAGACAGACAGACAGACAGACAGACAGACAGACAGACAGACAGACAGACAGACAGACAGACAGACAGACAGACAGACAGACAGACAGACAGACAGACAGACAGACAGACAGACAGACAGACAGACAGACAGACAGACAGACAGACAGACAGACAGACAGACAGACAGACAGACAGACAGACAGACAGACAGACAGACAGACAGACAGACAGACAGACAGACGGGCAGGCAGGCAGGCAGGCGGGCAGGCAGGCAGGCAGGCAGGCAGGCAGGCAGGCAGGCAGGCAGGCAGGCAGGCAGGCAGGCAGGCAGATAGACTTGTAGGGAGTCCAACCAACAAACTTTGGTGTTCGTTACGCCAAGGTGAATTAAGGCACAGTTCAATAAACTAGAGTTAATTAAGGCACTCGAACCCACGACCTTTCTGGTAATTAAGCATGGTTAGTGAAGGGACAGTTATGCAAGACAGAGTTAATTGAGGCACTCGCATCCCCTATCTTTGGTGGGAGTCGAATCCCCGACTTTTGAAGTAGTCGCAACCACGGCCTGTGGTGTTAGTAAAGGAAAAGTTAATTACGGCAGAGTTAGTCCAGACGGAGTTAATTAAGGTGCTCCTATGCACAACCTTTGGTTGGAGTCGAACATGCGCCCTTTGGTGGGAGTCGAACCCACTTGGAGATATGGGAAAACCGACCATTCCCCAAAGTTGGATTCCAATTGGCACCGTGAAGGTTGACAGTCGAACTTGCTACCTTTGGTGTTAAGCTGCATTAACGCACAATTAATTATGTGAGAATTAATAAAGGGACTCAAGTCCATGACGTTTAGTGCGAGTGGCACCCACGACATGTGGTACCAATTAAGGCAAAGTTAATTACTGTACAGTAAATTAAACCACACGTACCCACAAGCTTTGGTGGGAGTCGAACCCACTTGGAGATATGGGCGAACCGAGGATGTATCGAAGTTGGATTCCTGTTCACATCGTGAAGGTTGGGAGTTGAACCCATGATTTTTGGTGGGAGTCGAAACCTCGACATTTTGCGGGAGTAGAACGCATGATATTTTGTATTAATTGAGACGAAGTTGAATAAGGCGTTCTAACCCACGACCCAACGTGGATATATGGGAGAACCGGCGATATCTTCAAGTTGGATAACAATTTACATCAAGGTCAAGAGTCGAACGCAGTACGATTGGTGTTAATAAGGCGGAGTAAATTAACATTTTAGAGCATTAATTAATTTTCAGAGAAGCTACAGACTGGAACCGCCTAGCCTATGACATCATCTCTATCGCTACATCATCTGCTTTCCAAGAACGCGTAACTGATCTTCTTCAATGTTAAATAATCTTCGCTGTTTGTTTTTCTTAGTCGAAATATAATCCCACCGCTTATTTAACACCCTCTGAAATGGGGGCCTGGAAAGAAATAAAGTGAACTGAATAAAGTTAATCGAGGCATTCGAACCCACGACATTTGGCGGGAGAAAACAAGTAAGAGAAAGTAACAAGGCATTAGAACGAAATATCACATAATATCATGCATCTCTCGTGAGCGCACAAGCTTTCGCCTTCATCCCTTTTAACGTATGCTAAAGTGACGGTCAGCTTTTTCGGACAATCTTGTCTAAATATATAGTTATGCAAGTGTCACACGTGGACTTCACAGCAGCGCCATTAGATGACATGGTGTGTCCAGAAGGAAACGTGAGACAGAAACACTGCTGCATGTATTTGTCACACGTATAACGTTTCTCCGCTACGGTAATACGGTGTGTCACTAAGTTGGTTCACTGCTAACCGCATTTGCGCGAAAACTCTTTGTGAGATGGGTTCTGGCGGAATTTTTCCTTAATGCAACTACCTTTATTGGGATACTTCACGCATTTTCATTTGTCATTGCCTCTAACCATTTTCCCGCCAACTAGGATCACTAGCCTGTGCATATAGTTTAATGGGTAGGGCATCGCTCTGCTGTGCTGACGGAACTGAGCTCAATACAAACAAAGCATTCAGACCGACTTAGGTAACTGTGTATGACAAAGTGGGCATGCACCGCTCACAAACGAACGACTTTCATGCCAGCTTGGGTCACTGGGTATAGGCCGCTCGGTATATGTCATTGTTGTTCTAAGTTCACCGCCAGTTATGGAAGGAGTTGAAGCCGTCACTTTACATCCACGTAATAAGGTGTTCGAACTTTCTCAACTTTCACCACATGGCACCACAGTCGAAATCGCTCCGTATACGAAAATAATAGGCATTAATTTTTCTGAAAGCATGATTTGTGACAAACTTGTCAGCTTCGTCGTGGAGAGGTTATCACGTACCACTGGTCTACTACGCCGACACTGCTGTACTCTTTCTTGTCAGGTCAATATTTTGCTGCATCATTGACTACTTCTTTTTTCCTTAAACTGCTGCACTTGTTTGGCTGACAGCAACCTCGGAAAATATTAAGAAGTTCCTTTTGCTGGAAAACCCGTCATGATAGCTTAGTGGCTGTGGTGTTTCTAAATGGTTTTACAACTTTATAAGTGTACAAGGACTGTTCAGTTGTCCCATGACTAACACCCTCACGGTTAGCGGGTAAGATGAAATTTTCGGTGGTAACCAAAGATTGTAATTTGTCTGCCCACCTTTTCTTGCAAAGAAAAATGATGAGTGCTGTGACAGGCGACAGAAAAAGTGCATTAAATAAGGTTTCAAAGGTATCGCTGCCAAATTTTGCTGTCGGATATTTCTGCGCGCCCAAGACTGTCTGAAAGACTACACAGTTCTCAACTACGTCTTTTCTCATCGCACGTCAAGTTGGAGCTCCGTTTTTGTCCTGTATAAATTTTAAAGGCTCTAATGATAGGGGTTTTACGCATGGGACAAGCAAAGCCTCATAAGTGTGTAAAATTTTTTAGACCATGCGCTGCTAAGCATGACATTGTGGGATTGAAACCCAGCCGTGGTGGCCGCTTTTCTATGACGACGATATAGAGAAACGCCCGCGTACCGTGCTTTAGATGCGCGTTACAAAACCACAGGTGGTCAAAGCTAATCCGGAGTCCCCCACTGGCGTCCAGTAAAAGTATATTGTGGTTCTGGCGCGTTAAATACCAGGAATATTTAAATTCTGCTGCAAGAATGAGCTGCTCGTGTCATAAGTTAGGTTCCATTCCTCGCTCACACTAAATCAATTTTTAGCAAGTATAACAATGTTCGTGCGGACTCTCGATATATGCGCATGTTTGGTCCCCCGTATATAATAGGTATAATAAGGAAAACAAGCGCATTATTTCGTTTAGCTGGTCTGAGAAGAATTCACCCACTCATTCGATACATAACTCGGAAATCTGGAAAGTCGACAGCTGGGCACTAATTATGACATACAAGCGCCAAAATACAAACTCACAACCATATAAAATAAGGTATGAAAAAGTAGTGACGTATACATTAACATGTAATTAAACTCAGTAATCCACGTCGGCATTTCTATTACTAGCGAACGCTAATATTTATTTTCATATGTCTCTATCTTAATCCAACACCCCACTAACACCAATTTTGCCTGGTTCTTGCAAGTGCATTTACTCAGTTCCTTCATAATCTCTTTTTTCGCTCTATCACTAATACGTGAATAAACTGTGCGTATAGTGTCAGTTTTTTTCTCTCTCAATTCTCCTGTTAATGTGTCCGCTAAGACATAATGTTGTATATATTGTACATTGGTGTTCTTGCTTATTTGCTTTTTAACTATGTGTATCTTTGTACCATTGCAGCCCCTGTGTGTATCTTTGTACCGTTGCAGCCCTGTCGCAAATGGTCCGGTTACGTAGGACACCATAGCCCCGTCAAGCCTCAAGACTTTCTTCCCTGGTTGATTTACTCGTACAATGCATTTGGAGATATACTGAAAAGGGCACTTAAATCAATAATAATAATAATAATAATAATAATAATAATAATAATAATAATAATAATAATAATAATAATAATAATAATAATAATATAAAGTCATTTCGACCGCCAAAAGGGCTAGGGGATTAAGTAGGGGCGTTACGACTTCGTTTTGATACATTTTGGCTGTCCAGATAATGTTTCATCATGTTACCGCTGAGAACACCACTTGATTCCATGTGTTGATAAGCGTTAGCTTCTTTCTTGTAACCTAGACGCTAGTTGGTGTATGTCGCTGAGATACCGAGTGATGACCGCACGGAATAAAAAAAAACTAATGCTCGCAGTTTGCATCCTAGTCGATATTATGATGATGACGCGGCGATGAGCAGCGCATATAATGTGCAGAAGAACCCGTGTCCTACAGCAAGAATGGAATGGGTTTCAAAAGAAGCATATCAGCATTGTGGCCAGCAGAGGAACAATAGGTTGAAAAAGCGCTGCGAGCTTATGATTTTCTCGGCTGACGCAACGTATACGTTTTTTTTTTCATATTGCTAACAATCGCTTTCGTTGTGCAGTGTAAATAAATAGGAAGCAGCAGCTGTTCATAGTGACGCCGTTTCTGTAGTCGGTGACAACCGAAGAATCACGAACAAGCTCCATCCGCAAAAACGCACTGCATCTGTTCTTCAACTGTGAAAGAGAGCCGAGCCAGCTTGAGTTCGCTCACAGCCTAATGACCTTGCTCTGCTAACGAACATGATGGGCTAATTAGAAAATAGAAGCTATATATTTGAAGTAAAAATGTTATATTTTTTTAGCAAGGATGTCAGGATCCCCCATGAAATTTGTCTAGACTTGCAGGTTTAATCCTGAAACCAGCGATACAAAGTACGATTTATATGAAAAAATATTTGTTTTATACACTCGAAACTGCTTGGCGTCAGGCAAATAAGTGAACCTAATTGGCTAAATGGCGCATCTTTGTTATCTCAAGTACGATTTATTGCACGTGCAATACGTTATACTGTACTCAATGTACATGCCCCAGTTGTACGCGTTCTACCAGGTGAATAAATTGTCTTGTGTCCTATGCAATTCGTGTTTGAATTAGACAGCTTACATATAATATTGTATTTCTTAGGTTCTCATTGACTATAGTTGGAACACTCTAACCCCCCGTGTTCAGAAATGCATGTAAACTTTAAGCCCATGCTTCACTTTACTTAGATGACGCGTGTCGTGAACGCACCAAAAGAAACGCAGTGAGTGCCTTCTGCGCGTTCACACCAGGCATAATTTATATCAAGTCAAGCATGACCTTCGAGTCAAGATGCATTTCTGAATAAGGGGCGATACTCTACATCTATTCCTAATAGAATTCGTAACTTTCAGCGGACGCTCTTTTCTATTTTTGTCATCATCATAATCAACCTGTTTATGTTCTCTGCATAAGCGGTGCGATTCAAACAGGGCACAAATACAAGGCTGCTCTGATGATATCTATATTGCAATAACTGAGGCTCTTTAAACCTTCTGCATTATACCTTTATTACAAAAGAGACTAGGATACCTCTTATTTCTCTATGTGCAGTTATTTCATGAGCATTATGTAAGCATTCTTGCTTCGTCTCAGCTAGTGCATTCCAAGGATGCGATAGGTGCGGCTGACTGACCGGTGCCATTTCCAAAAGTATGGTCTTGAGGAGGCCTCGGCAGTGTAGTTTTTAGGTGTTCTCCACCCATGAGCCAGGAGACCACGTTGGGATCCGGTAGGTACCGGTTCTGCCAGGAACACCAACCATCCTCGAAGTTGCAGTGGTGGTCGAAGATATCTGCACAGCAACAAGTGCACACAGCACCGGGAAGGTGCGCATAGTTCTCTCTATGTGCTACATACACCGCTTTTGCTGCTGCTGTTGCTGTTGCCTCGGAAAATCATGATGCGCAAATGATTGTAATGGTGCATTCGTTTCTTTCTTGCTATTGCATTCGATTCTCGTCTTACGCACAATAATTATTGAAAGCGCAATGAACTTCTTTTAGAAATGAATTCTTACCATCCATATTTTATCATCCATCCATAAATAGATAAATACGTAAGTAAATGTGATAGTTTCATACGACGGGTGCAGAATTAAAAATGAAAGCAAATATTTGCGTTACGCTAGGGTGACACGCTGGCGCTAAGGAGCACGCGGTGCAACTGCTTCTGCATAACAGAATAAACGCTCTGAGAGTTATGAGGAGAGTCGGATCGCTGGCGCGATGACTATAGCCGCTAGCGGCCTCGCAGTCATCGCATCTCGGTTGTGCACGAGGCGTTTGACCCGAGAAAAAACAGTCGGCATTTGTAGCTCCCTGTTTGTCGCCAGTTCCACTCAGACGACGACAGACACTACGCTGTGGTATGCGCAAAGCTGCTCAGCTTCAACGCTAAAGGCCGAACCACGTGTACGCATGCCGGCGTGCGTTTGTCGCGCCTCGCGCGGAATGGCGGCTTGGCGGACGCCAGCGCGCGCCCGTTTGGCTAAACCATTTTCGCCTCGGCAGACCTCGTTTGGTATTCATTTTCTGAGGCCCAACCAGAGCATCGGAATTTGTCTGAAGAAGACATTCGTGTTCGCGCCGCGCTTCGACGCGTCACGATCTGTCCAGCACCATCTGCGCATGCCTGGGCGCGCGGTCACGCGCCGGCTGGTGTATACGTGTAGTTTGGGCTTAATGCGAACAACGTAGCAGCGAATGCCAGAACGCTCCAGTATAGCGGTGGTCCAGCATGTTCGATTGAGTGGACCGCAAAGGTGCGTTCCTTTTAACTTCATCGCTCTTGCAGCCAAATGCAACGTATGTCAGGTCTCGGGAGACCTTCTATAATCCGCCACGCGCCGAGAACACATGCGCCGTGACAGCAGAACTACGCCCATATAGCGACGGCAGCTGCCTTAATGCGCCCTATTTTCTCTTTTTGTGCATCTGTAACTTTTATGTCGCAATAAAAATGTAAATCTTTAGTTTAACAATCAGTTAGTATTCGCATTCTCAGATTCGGTGTCTTTCTTTATAGTGCATCATTAGCGAGTGAACAAAGGTATTCACGCGGCTGAAACGTAGGTTGTGCTAGCTTTTAAGATAAAATTTTTAGTATACTTTTATGAGATAAATTTAAGCCGTACTTTTCACGTGTGCTTACTTAAGCATTATTTCCGCTAAAGAAAGAAGTCACGGCCAGAGCAGGAATGCTCAAAGATATTTTACTGCGAAGTGCCGTATATTGAAAAGGTAGCTTCAATGAAGCAGGCTATCCCTGGGGATGGTGAGCTCAGTGCGTTCTATGGAGTCACTGATGCTCACGGTTTACTGCGCCAGAGCAGTAATTGTTGTACTGAAGTTTGTAGACGGCAATCTTGCGGTGCTGAAACATTTTATTGAATGGCAATGAATCGAGGGGCAGCGGAATATACCTCTTGCACGTTCACGGCATCAAGAAGTGTGAACTATATGTGCTTATACGTAATGGAATCTGAGCGATTGTAGTAGGCAGTCGAGATTAATTTGAATGTAAGGAACTGCTTATGCTGCACAAAAATCTCAGTGCACGTTTTTTTCCCCACGGAGGCTTGATCAGACATGTACTAATGTACTAATTCGTTCTTTGTGGTACTGCTGCTAACGTTAATAATTATAAGTAATGTGGCGTTTATATGCACAGGAGGCCCCATCATTAATCTGACCGTGAGAATTCCTCCGAATAATTCGAAAATTGTCCATTCAAACAGGCAAAGATAACAAATTTTGATACTGGCTATCTGATTGTGACCACAACGCATTGCTGATAACATCAGCGCCCGCGTACTGAGCTGCATAATGCCGTTACGAGTATGCCACTTTACTGGGCGAAGATTAAGTGGATATTATTAGCAGTTGAATTACTATTCTTTGACATCTTCCTTCATTTCAGCGTAAATGGTAAGCATACAAATCAGATTAAGACCGTCACTGAGTCAACTTACCAACTGCGAGAGAAAGGAAGCAAAGAATGCACTTTTTTCTACTCACTTCGCCTTCCCGTGCACTTGAACAGGCGGATGGCGTCAAAGGCACAGTATGGCTTGGGGATGAACTCTTCTGGTGTGAGAGCGCAGCTTAATTGAATCTGCAAAGCACATTTGAGCGGATGTTGAACAAAGTATTCAATGTCCTTGCCATGCATGTGCTGCAAGACCAAATTCGAGAACTTCTAGCAACAAGACTTGCTGTTGGGCTAGTTGGTTTATTATGTATAGTAAAATTAAAGGTGCGCGAGAATGGAGATGAACAAGACTGAACAACACCAGCGCTCCTGTGTTGTTCGACTCGTCCATCTCGTTTTTTTTTTTTTGCACTCTTTTAATTTTATTGTACACTGCTGGCTACCATTAGTGTAACGTCGAGGTTTTAAAAGGACTGGACTGTCCAGCAAGTGCGAGCAACTTTCCCTCGCAATTTCAACTCCGCTTCAAAGATACACGAACACCACCTTTCATGAAGCTGAATCTGGCGTAGCCTTCTCGGATGAATTTGTTTCCCGCTCATACGATTGCATTCTCCTGAGATGGATATGATTTGCTCAAGGTGGCGCAGACGATCTTCAACTAAAATTAAAGGGACTGTCAACCAATCTTCAAGGTACCCATTTTTCAGTGCAACGGAAAGCATACCGGTCAGAGTGTCTAATCCTGAAGTGGTAACACGGAAAACCCTGTGGAACACTTTTTATCAGAATTTTTACTTCCACACTGAGCAGGTAGTCTTTCACAGTGATAGTTTAGTGCGATAGCAATTATACGCCTGCATGGTTTGATGGCAGACGACAAGCGCGGCCGTAGCTGTGAGAAAGTATTATTTTGCTCCTGAAAAATATGTGCCTGCGAAACAAAACATGTTCCTCCGACTGCTTATTTTCTAAGTATTAACTTGTTTCCGCAGTATTATCTACGTGTTTTTACCGTTTCCTGCCTAACTGATTTCGTCAGTAACCAGTCAAGAGCATCTTTTTTTAGCCAAGTCATGTTCTCGAAAGTGAAACGACGGGGTCACACGTGAAAAGTATCACAGCCTGTTGCCGTGGCCACGCGTGAGCTAATATTGTAGCGCTCACACCCACTTAACGGCACAACTAGTCGATGGTATTTTGTATCTCTCAGGGAGACCATGCAACTCTGAGTACTTACGCGGAAACTCGCCCACGCATAACGACATGTGCGCCACCGTGCATTGTCGGACGAATGTGTCGTTCGTTGCCGTGTACTTTCTTCCCTACGTAAGACTCATAGGATAAAGGGCAAGCATCTAATAATGTGCGCACTGCAATTTTAAGCAATAATTATGCTGTATTAAGTAACAGCGGGCTCACGTACAGTAATCTTATATAATCGATACGGAGTACCATGATTTCGCCACCAGGCCACGCCACTTACAGGGTTTTGAGACTTTCTTCGGCAATTTAAAATTATAATACCTACCTAAATGGTGAACAGCGTGCTGGATTCTGTCGCTTTAAATCACGGTCATTTGTTTTCCATCAACGTCTCACAAAACATTCTGGCCAGTCCTCAGTCCCTTTAAGGAAGGAGTACGAGCATATGCTAAGCTTTACACTAGCTGAACGAAAGCGAAAACTGCGCTTGCGCCACTTTTGCTGCTAAGTCCTGCCGTAGAACTATAGTGAAGTTGTGAACATTGTAGCAGGTGTGAAATAAATGAAGGATTATAACTAATGTTCTCCATTGGTTCGGGACTTAGCATCTGCTGTGGCTTGGCTCAGTTGACCAAACCATACTCGGTAGCACAGTGTAGAGTTTTCTGGTTGCTGCGCCTGGTACACTACGAGTTAAAATTTGCTGGGTGCTCCTTGTTGCTTTCCTAGCATCGTGTAATCTTCCTTGCGATCCGGCAGCACAAGTGAGCGGTTTATGTATTTTATTAATTATTTATTTATTTATTTATTTATTTATTTATTTATTTATTTATTTATTCATTTATTAGTACCCTACACAGCCCAACTTAAATAGCATGAAAGTTATACATAGCAATCATAAGAAAAACAGCTAATGCTAACAACGTAAATAATGCAATTGTAGTATCATTAATAAACGTAAAAGTAGACAGTTATCATAAACAGCAAAGCCCTTAGTAAAAATGCACTTACGTTTATTATAACGAATGTACAATGTAAATACCATAAAACTTCAAGCAATCTTATCTTAAATATACATGTTTACAATAAAAATTACCCGGCGCGATGTACCCAGCGACATCAATCAGAGAGCAAGCTTATTAAATCTCTGGCAATGAGCCAGAGAAAGCAACACCAGATAAATTATCAGATATGTCAGCTAAAACTAAAAACTGACCCTGCGCAATATGAACGTTAGATTAGAATTATTTGGGAAAGAAAAAAAACGATGGTACAATGACATTATTTTTAGATGAAATGTAATAGTTAAAGAGATCACAGCATTTAGATGCGCAATGCTCAGGCACGATGTAGCCTGCAATGCAATTCCTCAATAGGATAGCTTGCGGCAGGGCCGATGAGTTGAAAGTATCACTATTTCCGTAAATGCGCCCTAAGCTGATCTTATTACGCTATCTGCATGACAACCTAGTGTACGATTTAAAATGCACGGGTGATGTACAGATGACCACATATTAGTGTGAACAAATTTGTGAAATAGTGACAATAAGGAAGTATCAAGAGGCACGGCTTATGGTAGAAGTCAAAGATGCGCGGTAATTTGTTTTGTTCTTGATTTGAAGCTGTTACTTGAAATAATTCGACTGACTTTTTTTGTTATGAATAGCCTCTAGCATATCGATTAAATAATGATTATCGGGACACCAGTTCGCGCAAGCAAATTCATGTTGAGGACGAACTAAAGCACGCTTGCATACGTATGCTGGAAGGAGGTTTACGTAGGTTAAGGCGTACTATCCTAATGTCCTGGAAGCACTCGAACAGAGAGAGATGCTACGTGAGGACCAAGAAGGATTCGAGCTTAGGTTATGTTCTGTAGTCCCGTGTTAAGCTAGGTTATGTTAGGCTAGGTTTGGTTACGTATGACGCCCTTCCATTCCCTCCAAATACGGATAAAAGAGCACAATTAAATGCAAGCCACACAATTCGTTTTCACGGTGAAATATGGGCTTAATTTAATAATCGCAATAAGGAAAGTAATTTCCAGGCAAAGGAACTTACGGCGCTGATCACTTCGTAGGATCGAGTACTGCCGGCTAAGAAACCACTTGCGCGATCGTATTGGTCAGCGTAAATTATATGGTAACAGAATAAACATAGGTGTCTTTAGATTACGGTCGAACTTGAGCTGCGTATAGGCAACACTAAAGCTTACAGGGCGTGGTTATTGCGAAAGACGTTGAATGTATCGCGTAGCTCACCAAGAAAGCCTATAAACACACACAGAAAAACACTGCGCTAACATAAATTGCTGCAGTCTAGGTCTCTCAACAGCGAGCTGAATGCGTGCCCGACCTTTGCTGAAATCTAGTTTTCGCGCAAACATCACGCCAATATATATCTTACGCCATTCGCACACAATTTGCGAGAGCATATAGAATGTTCATACTTCTGCAAAAACCGTTTGCGCAATTTTACCGATTACAATTTACCGATTTACCGATTTTACCGATTACAATTAATTAATTGAGAGAAATGTAGAATTTCGACGGGTCTGTCACACGGCATGCCACTTCGTCGTAGGGTCTTGCTAGTGCAAAATGAAGCATGGAACTTGCTGCACGTGTTGCACAGCAATCCGCGTTGCTATAGGTAACCCGGAATAAACATTGTTGGGGCCGCAATATTATCTGACCAAGCACACCAGTGAGTGCAACATGCGCGCCTGCTTCCCGGAACAAGCCATCGCACTACGCCGCTTTCTGCTGGCTTCACCTGCGACCGGGTCGGTGATTAGTCGGTGAGCCAGCGAAGCGCCATCCCGCGGAACGTAGTACAGATTAGTGCTTTGTACACTGATATGAAACACACACGCTGGGCGGATTGAGTGGTTATAGCCGTGAATGATCAATGATAAGGAAACACTGTAACACAAGACATAAAAGTATGGTAGACAGTCACCTCGTCTCGTTTTGCGCGTGTTCACGAAGGCCCAGCGCGAAGCTATGTGCTGCACTGCACACCTACTTAGCAGGTAATGGGTTTATGAGGCACTGCGCATTGCCGTTGGCTGTCCGCACGTTGTGTTCTAACTGGAGCTATAACAAACTGATTATCTGGCAAGTAATGTGTTACGCCACACAGCTGACGCAAAAAATACCTGGTTTGTTTGCGGCTAGGTGGAGTATAACACCCACTCACGAAAAAGGAACCTTGCATGGCCTCCCAAAGTTCCAGTTTATTCCACGCCTAGACCCATGTAGTGCTGCTCGTTGACCGCGCCATGCGGAGCGAATGTTGCATCAGTCATCGAAGGCAGAATTTGATGCTCACATATTTTGCGCAGGATTCTTAGACGCTTGTACAAGGCATGCCACAGTTATAAATAGATCAAAAAATTCTCTAATAAATATGTCTGAAACCTAATCCTCGTCGTGCCATCTCACCTTAAAGTCACTTTCCTGCTTGAAAGCCACGTCGACTCTGGTCCACTCTGCTCTTATCAAGCGCTTGGAAGTGCGGGACCAGAGCAGTTCAGTGGTTTGGGAGCTTCCTGGGAGGGAAATACGGTAAATGTAAATCTGTGAAATGTATTAGCAACCAACCACAATGCCAATTACTGATGATCATTGATGAATCACTGATGAATTAAAGTAGCTATAAAATGAAAACGCGTGAAAATACAATAACATCTACATTGGGCAGAAGTAGTTCAAATTGCCACATTCCGGAGCCCAGCAAACACATGTGTTGTGACGTACAGTTTTTAAATTAGGAATTGAAATTATTAGATATGCTTAATACGGGGATGCGGCGGAGATTATACACTACGCGTTATCAACAGCAGTCGTATTCAAAGAAGATATGCCTTTGTAGCTGACGTTTCCACGATGATTTCGATATGACGATTTAAGCTTTTCAAGTTCACTAAGACAAAAACTTTCCTTAAGTGTACGGAATAGGATATTTGCAGCTGCATATCAATGCGCTGCTCTGAACAGAAAAACTTCAAACGATGAATGCATGCTTTTTTTAGTCAGACAACGAAAAACAATGTTTCTTGCCTCTTGTGGCAGCAGCTAGAGCATACGATTTCTCTGGGTTGCTCAGGCTCCATGGAACGTAATAGTGAAACTGCAGACATTGCATTTCCTTGCGGCCTTTCAGCGACGGTGATGTCAAAGACGCTGTCGTGAAGTTTCCCAGTGTACCGAGGTAAACCACACCGCCTGTAAGAAAATATTGCCCGGTTTTCTCAAACAGGAGCTCAGACGTAAAGAATTACTCCGAGCAAATGTCTTGCCGGCATACTGGCTCAAAAAACGCCCTACTGAGCTAAAAGAGATAGCAACGCAACCGTTCTGTTAGCGCTCGCTTCGCGCTGTCTGAACTGGCTAATGTGCGCCTTCGTTACATGCGAAACTTCTAGCTCAGCTACTGCTCTTTAAATAAAGAAACGTCTGGCGACGAGTCGGGCCGGTCTTGTTCGTTCAATTGTTCGTTCATTGAATACACTTTGGTGCACGCTAGGCACATGAAAATTACGCATTCCTTACGAACGCCGTTCCCAGCACAATAACGGCGGCACTATTTCAGCAACGACGGCACGCCGTGAACGCTGACGTAGGTAACGAAGAAAGAATGCCAAGCATAGTTCTATTGCGATAGCAATTATATATAAACACCAGGCGCATTTGTGCCATCGCCGTCACCGCATGTTCTGTATAAAGTACAAGGGCGATAACATCGTCGCCACACGTCGTATGCTATATGTGCGAGTGATAGCGTGCGAGGGTGAGCCGACGATGGAGGCTGGACGATGGAGTTGTGGAAAAAAATGATTGAGAGAGTAAATGGTAAGGAATACTGCAACAAGGATCATTACGGCCGTATAAATTTTGTGAACAAACCAGATCGCAGAATTAATGGAATTATGCAAGCAGGACTTTCTTCAGTTGTAGATAAGAGGATCTATAGGAGCTCACCGAGAATTGTGTTGGTCGAGTAGTCTATTGACTTGAAGCTCTCTCGGCTGGTGTCCTCCAGTTTCCAGGTATTGTCCCCGCTTCCGAAGTCGTAGCCGCAGGCGTCGCCCCAGTCGAAATCACAGGAACCACTCCTCGGTTCTTCAATAAATTAGCAAGAAATAATTAGAAATAATATTTGAAGGGAAGAAATAAATGGGCGATTACGGCGACGAAGCATAAATTCCTTCCTTCATTTCGTGAAACTTCCATACCAGACATGTTAGTCCAAGAAATGTCTCACATTGGGATGTCATACAAAGGAAAATACAAAGGAAAATTTTATTCCTTTCTACTAGGCGAGTGCTCCAAGTTTTTACACGCGAAATAAATATAATAAATGCTTGGGTGTATTTCTGCAAGACACATATTTCTGTATTACCGTTGTTTGTGTAGAATTATGCTTGTTGATATTTTCTGCACCGCCTATGTGCGTTTCCCTCATAGAAGTCCTTAAGGCCTTACAAAAGTTAGTAACTAGGTAATATCACCATAAAAGACAAATGAACATGTAAGTCACCAAATGAACAGCAAGTTTTTAGACACTGAGGTGCAGTTTACATGAAAACTTCTACTGTCGAGCCATTCAGGTTCTTCCTGGCAGTTCTCTGTACTGAATACGGAATACAACTAAATTTACTGCCAGAGTAATTATAGCCCTTTCTATCGAGAGATGGAACATAGGAGCGGTAAGAAATTGTCAATAATAGGCGGGAAAATTATTTCTGATCAGGGACGCTTGAACAGGTCCATATTCGTGGCATTCTTACCTGGAGGACATGGCCCGCTTTCCACCGTCAAGTCGTCAACCGCAAACGTGGCCTTCTCGGGACTGTCCTTCACTCTGTGGGCGATTTGTATCTGCACGCAGTTGTTAAGTTACTTATCAACGGCTTTTGTAAGTGCGAGAACGTGAAGAATGCTAAAGCACTGTGTTGCGTTCTAGCGAAGTAGATGAGCATCACCCCACTTTGAGAGAAAAGTCGGACTTTTAGTCGTCATTTCGCATTAGGCAAATATCGCTGCGCCGCGCGAAGCTTCTGAGATTCATACGCGGTAGCACGAGGTTTCGTTACTTACACGCTTTCTATCCAGCTCTATCCACTTCAACCAACCTGCCGGTCGCAACTTCCTCATGCTACCTACGTTAAGATGCTCCTGCTCTGTCCTGCTATAAATGGGCGGCTGTTTAGAGAATGAAGTAAAAAAGACAAATAATAATAATAAATAAGGAAGTGATATTTACTTTTTTGCACCTTTCCCTGCGGCGTAACTACGTATTTAAATAAGAATGTGAAGTCCCTCCTTATGGGAGCATTGCAGTATTGGCATAGCAAGCTTATTGTCCACGAGCCAACGCGCGTAACCGCCTGCCTGATTGCTTCGTAGCTGCGCAGCCTTAGTACCCTCTTTCGAGTACGCGGAACCGAAAGGAGCGGTGAATATCCGTCGTACACGCCGGAGCAGCACACACAATTGAGACAGTTCACAGTTATGTTTTTAAGCCGACAACCGAGGGAGAGGCGGTGTAAAGGCCATCACATGCGTATTCGCCTAAGCCTAAGGAAGACTTCGTACACCATAAAAAAATTACGGGGAAGGAAGCAGACACACGGAGGGATTAGGTTGCGCGTGTTTCAACGATGAAGCGATTTTTGGCTAAAAGGATATTGCGAAGTTCTTAGGAGGGGGTATCAGGTGGTACTTTCGTTGCGCATCTAGAGCGCATATTTGCGTCCGCTACATTATTTTACTGGTTAAATGCATGTCCCACCCTCCGCTGTGCCTGGTGGCTGTGGCATTGCGCTGCGGACCCCTAAATCCTGCGTGCGATGCTGGCCGTGTGAGCCCCGTACCGATGAGGGAAACGCAAAAAACGCCAGTTAAAGAAACTCAGTAGGTAAAAATTGATCAATAGACCCCTGCTACGGTGTGCCTCATGATCATACTCATGATCATACTGTGAAAGGCCGATATTTTTTTATTTCAGTATTACAAAACATGGGGGGTGTTTCTTTTCAATGTTACAGCTGTCATGAAGGATCACTGAAATAAGAACAAGATAATATCCTTTTCACTACTACCTTGCTCCCTTACGTGGACTACTTCTGCTTGATGTTAACCAGTTCTTCGACCTGTGATTATTTCTCTTCGTTGACCCCAAATCTCAGTAATCAAAACTGTCCACAAGGTGAACTTTGTTGCCAGCACAATTGGTGATGAGCGGTCTTGCTAAATGACGTGCAGCCTGGATAGCCCCTTAATTCAGAAGAAAAATGACAGCGCCGAAATGCTGGATAATGATCGATGCAATGTGTGTGGTATATTCATTGCCCCGGGTAACCTGCTCCCATTTCATAAAGGCAGGGTTGGAATGTTGCTTGTCTGTGCCGGAACTGCAGCCAAATTGACTAAATTACCGCGCAATACACTTGTCGGACTGGTCTACTAACACATATTAACTAGGTTCACGTCACTGCAGCCCATCTGTAGCACGCCACTGTGAAAACCGGACGGGCCTCTTACAGGATCCTCGAAGTTTAGTTGCAATATTGTATAATCGCTTTCTTCTCCCTTTACGCCACAAATAGCTCAAGTTCTCCTTGAAGATGACCAGCACGAACGCACCTTCGTTGTTTCACATCATTGCTTCTCAAATTAACTTCTCCCTGCACACTTTTTGATGCGAAGACTTCTTAGCGCTACCTCCCGGACTTTGCTGCTGTCTTGGACCGCTGTCACGCGCTAATGGGCACGCACACACGTGTTTAGACTAAAGAAAGGATTGCAACATGCTAGTAGTAGTCAACCTTACCACCCCCTTTCTCGTCGTTTTATTTCTTGATGAGCACCTCCTCCTCGTTCTTATGTCGAAAAGCATCCACCGTCCTCATGACATCGCCAAGTCGACATATCGCAGTGTGCATCTACATCAACCGCTATTTGCAATCAGGTATAAGTTGTGAATGACCGACTGCATATATATTGCATCACCTTAAAGTTTGACTGGAGCAGTGCACGTGCACAAATATTACATGAGACCGCACGTTGCACCAGATGACACTCAGGGCAATTGCGCGGTTCGCATTTAGTTTATATCATTCCGCTTACAAACTTTACAACAGCGTCACTTCATATGATGTCCACCATTAGCATAACATATACACATACACTCATTATATATATATATATATATATATATATATATATATATATATATACAGGAGAAGAAAGGGGGTTAACCGAGGGTCCCGGTTTTATTAGTCATATCATAAGAAGCCAACATCTTTCTTGGGTATTTATGTGTCCTAGTAGACACATAAATACCCAAGAAAGTGGATGAGAAAACAGCGCTGCGGTAGCTAAATTGGTAGAGCATCGCATGTGAAATGCGAAGGTTGTGGGTTCGGTTCCCACCTGCGGCAAGTTGTTTTTTCATCCACTTTAATTACTTTAATTTCCCTTAATTCTTCGTTTCTTCATTTCATTTATTAGGCGCAAGTAATTTCCCCTATGTTGTCCTTGGTGTCAATGTTTGTTGGCTTCTTATGATATGACTATCTATATATATATGGCTCTGTAGTGCGTTCTTGAGTAAATCCGGATTCTGGCCTAAACGACGAAATCATCAGTTAGCTTTTGCGTTTTCATGTGCGCTACACTTCTTTCAGTTTATTACGTACGAAATCTGAAGAACCATTCCCTTTATATATCATATATCATAAGAAGCCAACAAAGACACCAAGGACAACGTAAGGGAATTGCTTGTTCTTAATAATTAAAATAAAGAAATGATAAATTAATGAAATTGAAAATGGACAAAAACGAACTTGCCGCAGGTGGGGAACGACCGCACGACTTCGCATTACGTGTGCGAAACTGCTACCAATTGAGCTACCGTGGCGCCTCTCTCCTATCTACTTACTAGGGTATATATGTTTTACTGCCAAAACTAAACCTGCGAGTGTTAGGCAGTGCCACCAATTACAAACTTAGGCGGCCGATGTTACACATGCTTTTTGCAGCTGGCGTTACAAGCACCTGATCTATTTGGGTGACGGCAACTGGTCAATAAGTGCACCTATGCTACCTGAAGGCATCAACATTGCCGGAGTCGAAACCATTGTTATCTAATGAACGAGAGGGAAGAGAACCGAGGGGCTCAATTTTTATTAATCATATCATAAGCCAACAAACAAAGACATCAAGGACAACATAGGGGAAATTACTTTTCCTTAATAGTTTATTAAATAAATGATAAATTAATGGAAATGAATATGGATGAGAAAACTTGCTGCAGGTGGGGAATAATTCTACGTCCTCGCATTACGCATGGAGTGTTCTTACCAAGTGAGCTACCACGGCGCCGTTTTCCCATCCATCTTTTTGGGCATTTGTGTTTTGCTACTAGAACTAACTCTGGGAGTGTTAGCCAGCGCCACCACGTGGTTTTGTTGACCAGTTGCCTTGACCCAAGAAGATTACGTACTCGTGACGCCTTCCGCAGAAAGGATGTTCCACATTCGAGGCCTGGGTTTGTGAGTGGTGGCATTGGCTTACACTCCTGGGGTTAGTTGCAGCAGTCAAACATAAATACCCCAGAAAGTGGATGGGAAAACGCCGCCGGGCTAGCTCCCTGTTTTGTTCTGTTTCGGTTCTGTTTTTCATTCATTTTCATATCCATTATGTTCATCCTTTCTTTATAGCAATGGTTGAACACAAGTAACGTGCTCTATGCTGTCCCTGGTGTCTTTCTTTGTTGGCTTCTTATGATACGATTAGTAAAAATCAATATATATATATATATATATATATATATATATATATATATATATATATATATATATATATATATATATATATATATATATATATATATATATACAAAGTTGTGTTTTGCAATGCAGCTGTGCATGTGCCCTCTTCAAAAGCTCTATCAAGTTTGCCAATCGTTGTTTTCACGTTGAAGGATACGCTCGTGCACGCGATGATTTATATAAGAGATGACAAACGATACGAAGGACAAGCGAGCATGACTGCTCCACCATGGATGCTACTGAGCCCCGTAAAGTGAAGTTTGCCCAATGGACGTACCACGACGGCCCCTTCGCGCCTCTCAGAGTACCTCACGCGCTGCCAGCTTCCGGCCATTTCCCGCTGCGTTACGTAGAAGGCTTGCGGGGAGTCGTCGTCGGGGCGCATCACGGAGAAGTGGGCGCTTTCGTGCTCAGTACCAGACTGGTGGTACCACGCGGTGAAGCACAAGGGCCCTGTGGCATTGTGTGAGAGCGAGGCGTACGGGGTGCCACGGGATGCCACGCCTTTTGTTGAATAGGCACACGAACCATCCTCTGCGACAGGGGAAAAAAAATTAGGAAACAAAGTTTACTGGAGAAAGGTGATCCGTAAAGAATGCGATATGCGTTTACAGAATTACGAACGCCGGGCTGCAGGGTGCAAGCGAAATTTAAACAATACCTTCATTAAGAAAAAAAACATCGTTTTGCGCCCAATTCGCAGGCAAGGAAGAAAAGTGACCTGTTACTGAAGTTAAAACAAATAGCATGTGCATCTTTTCTCATGGCCAAACTTGATTATGAGATTATTATATGGCATCCGCATACAAAGATTTACAAGGAAATTCATGCACTCAAAGAAATATTGTGGACAGAGGAGTTCGTTTTATTTTATAGCGATAGCCATCTTTGGCTCACTCCTCTCCATGGCCGTTTCGATGCTCACCCGTTTACCCCCGTGGCGTCTCTGTGATTTTTAAATCCTTTGAGAGAAATTTTCAAAGGAAGAAAAGTCTCATAGTTTCGCGAGGACTCAAACTTGCGTACAACATGTTGGCAGTCCCCAATTGTAGCTCTTGGTGGCTTACTTTTTATCGTACATGATAGTTATTGCGGCGAGTAAAAACATTGTGTGCAAGCATTTGGCAAGCAAAAGTAAAGACATCGTACTTGAAGGCATTTACAATGGTCCAAAAAGCACAAATTGTATCAATAGCAGCAGGTAGAGAAATCGAGCATATTTACCCCTTAAACGGACGCAATGGCCGAAAACCGATGCTGCAAAAGTGGAGAATACTAATCCTGAGTAGCGAACTGCGACAGCAGCAGCCACGATTGGCTGACGCCCGCACTTCTGTTTACTATATAGAGGTGGCGTCCACAGCTTGACCAAAAGCTGAATAAGTTCAATATTAAAAGCCTAAAGGGCTGTTAAAAGCGACCAGTGATTAGGTCCGGATAGATAAGATGAGGAGTAAAAGCCTAGACTTTTGACTTCACCGCCGGCAGGTGACACCTCCGCAAACGAGAACGTTGCGTGCTTCTTTTACTTTTCGAAAGGAGATTGCTCGCTTGCCCCTTTGAATAGTCACGCCCAATGACCTCACGACATAGTCCAAGACTTACTGTGCATTATATATCACACAGCTATCGCGTCAATGTTTGGCGTTGCGCGTGCAACTATTCTTTTTTTTTCTAAGTACGACAGCAAAAGGCATCTGTTTCAATCTTTGAGAGAGATAACGACTTAACAACTTTACCAACGAGGTCTAAGTTACATTAACGGAAACTCGTATATTTGATTGCATTCGAACAGCTCGCACCTGGCTCTTCACCTTCGTGCTACATTCGCCTTGGTGACAATTTTCATTTTCAATATATCATCATCAGCAACAGCAGCTGCAGCATATTTTTATGTTGACCGTAGGACGCAGGCCTCTCCCTGCGATCTCCAATTACCACTGTCATGAGCTAGCTGGTTCCAACTCGCGCATGCATATTTTCTAGTTTCATCATCTCACCTAGTGTGCTGCCGTCCTCCACTAGGTTTCTCTTCTCTTTGCACCCATATTGTAATTCTAATGGTCCAGCAGTTATCTGCCCTACGCATTGCATGGCCTGCCCAGTTTCATTCCCGCTGGCGGACCAGCTTTTGTCAAAGTGACAAAGGCCAGTCCACCAGCCGACACGACGGGAACATGCTGTGCAATACCAGCGTACATCGTAATCTTTTCTTTGAAGATACTCTTATATTATGAGCCTGTATATATATATATATATATATATATATATATATATATATATATATATATATGTGTGTGTGTGTGTGTGTGTGTGTGTGTGTGTGTGTGTGATTCTTAAAGATCGCCTGTGACAGGTAGCGCAATTCTCGTCCTTGAGCTAGTATAGTACACATGAAGTGGGCAGTGCTTGTACAATAAATCCAAATGCATAATCAGCTAATTATCAAAAACTCCCTAATTAACTTTTCATTCACTTATGGCACGTGCTGCGGTAAACGAATTGTAGCCGGTGAGCCGACAAGAAATATTCACTTTAAAAGAATTCAATGGAGGATATCACTTTCAGGATATGCGCCATCAATTTTGCGGTAAAAATGCAGTCATTCCACTTACATTTTTAACAAAACCACCCTTTTGTGCAATCAAGCACGAAAGTAACTGACCCGGCAATTTATTTCTTCGCAATGTACAGAAGTTATTATCTCGAAACTGGTCTTATCCTGAGAATTGGTTCCAATTGAATCAACTTTTCGATCTAATTGGCTACTATTTGTAAAGTGCAGAGAGTGCCGCATGATAATAAGTTAAAAACCTAAGCAGTCAGTTATTTTATTACCAAACTATGCATTTCAATTCCCGTGAAAATAATCTCCACACATTTGACGAATGCAGCTGAAGGATTAGGCTTGTGATATCTGCCATACGGGGTTTTGTTTAATTTCCTGAAATCTTAGCAAGAAGGCCCGGTATATAGGAAAAGAAGGGAAGCAAAAAGGTGAGAAAACGAGGGACCTAATATTTCTTAATACGATCTTATCAATCCAACAGGCAATGAAGTCATACGGGTAATTAGCTGGGGTTCTAACAGAAATGTAGAAGCTAGTTGGGGAACACGAAAATGAAAGTGGACGAAAAGTTAACTTGTCGCCGGTGCGAGCCGAATCCAAAACATCGGCATTACGCGGCAGTTATGGTTTGTGGAGTACAAAAACAACTACGTGAAAGAACAAAGAGAAACTATTCACTTTAAATGCAGTGCGCTATTTCAAAGGATGCAAAATGTTCCGACAGCTACTGCGGTGACGACGTTAGCGCTCTTCGGACGGCGAATACATTAGGCTGGGCGGCCGATGACAAAGCAACCGAACCACTTCAGTTTAAGCTATAGCACTGCCGCAGCAACCCGCTAAATTATAGCGTTTTCTCATAACCACATGATTACGACAATAAGCACTTGGGCTGTAACTTCGAGCAGTCGGTACGGCAAAACCACCGCGAAAGTTTTCTGTTTTTCAATGTTGCACTAATTAACACGGTGTTGGAAGGGCTGGTCTTCCTCTCAGGTCACGACATTAAGATAATACTTAATTGCAACACGCCCTCTTGATAAAAACTGTAGCGAACGCGCCTATAGTCGTTGCTGGAGCAGGCGCCATTTGATCACAGCAGGCTGTGCTACCCCCTATAAAACATGTCTGGGGATGAGCTTTCGCAACACGAAACGCGATATCATCCCATAAAGTTCTTCGCGTATGGTCTATTTAAATTCATCAGTCAGTTTGACATCATCTTTTGGTTTTTGGGGAGGAGGCACGGAAACATTTCGCAACGTAATTTGTATTTTATGGGAGTAGCATGTTTTCAGGCCCGTAACAATTGTTATGCTCGACTAGAAAATAATGAAGCAAGTGAGCTACATAAGGTTCATGGAAATGGAAACGTATACGCATGATAAGCTTTACTATGCACACGTTTCTCACCTGAACGGATGGTTCGATCTGCTGTGGGCCCGTTCTTCATCACAGCCACTTTTCTCACCACAAAACAAGCGCCGTCGTCGCAGCCTGTGGATACCCAGTTGCTGCACGGTCCCTCCTCGAACGTGCATTGCTCTGTAGTAAAGCAGCAAAAGTGCTGTGTGAAAAAAGATGAGTACCTACCAAATGCCTAATGAAATGTTTATGAAGCAGTAAACGAATGGAAACAGGAAACCGTAGATAAGTGTAAAATTGACAGCCACTTTATTATCCTAAAGTGATCTGAATGCGAAAGCGTTATGACTTCTCTTATTGGTTACGTCTATGTTACGTGATGCCATACACTGCCACGATTCATTCACAACTACACCTTAATCCACATTAATCTGCCTTAATCTACCTTTCCCTAATTTGTACCGACCTTCATCCACCTTCCACTTTAATCTAATTTAACTCACCTTCATTCACTTCACTACAGCTTAAGTCACCTTACTGTAAATTGTTCTTAGTTTTACTCACTGTAGTTGACTCTAATTCACCTTAATTCACTTCGATTCACATTAACTACCAATAACTGCTACTAATAACGTTGTCATACGATTAACTGTCTTCTTTATTACTACTGTCTCATGCAAGACGCTGTTGACGTCAGTGATGATGATGACATTTCGTACCATCGCTTCGTCGCGGCGGATTTTCCGTCTCATGGAACGTACAATGCTTTCGCATTTATAATCAGAACAGCTGAGTACTGACGCTTCTTGTGTGCGTGTGTGTGTTTTGGAAGGCTGGATTTCCAAAATTCAATTCAGTTGTCTTTCCATTCTGTTCCGTGGTGACACTTCTTTTCTTTCGAATGTTTCTTCCGTTGCTTTAATTAGATATGATTGTTTAGCTCTGACGTATAAACGCCCACAAAGAAAACTGCGAAGTTATATGTATACGCCTGAGCGTGAAATAAAATATTTGTAAGGATCGCTTTTTTGAGACACTTGAAGACCGTATTTAGCACACGGATTTTCACACATGTATGAAATGGCATCTATCATTGCGGCGAGTTTTGTAGCTGTTGCTGTTGTCTTCTGATACAAGGGATACCTGTGACTGATGAAAATAGTTAAGAGAATTAAGGCGCAAATAACTGAGGCAGATAAAGTTAATAATTATGGAGGTGTCTAGGTAAATTTGTAAAGTGTTGCCGTGTTCCCTCGATGTATGCCTGAAAGTCAGTTGTTCAAGACTTCACGCTGGAACAATTACATTGTTCTTTTGTTTCTTTTTTTTCTGGACCAGAAAGCATAACAAGCTGTTTCTGCAACTACCAAGGAACCATGTGGGGAAGGCAGGAAGAAGCGAAGCATGTGGTATCGATGATTCTTCACTTGTGTAATACTTGAAGTAGCTTCTGTCCGAGCCTTCTTCAAAAAGCGCCAGAGGATGGTGTTGGGGGTGACTCAACAGCTGACCAAAGCCGAAGGATTCAGGAGGCATTAAAGCTCTTTTAAAAGGTGCGTTTTAGTTAAGTGCCAAATGCGAACTATGAACTGTTGACACTTCGAAAATTAGTCCTTTGGCAAGCGGTCTGCTTCCAAAGAAGCTGGAAATTGCCATTCAGACTGCCAAACGAGGCTCTGCGCACGCAAATGACACATTTACCCTTTTGGTAAGCCCGGCAAAAGAGCCTTTCTGATAGAACTGTTTCCTGATGACATGCACTGACACTCGCCGCCTTTGTGTCTAGCCGGATAAGTGTGTCACATATCGTGAAAGACAAAAAGCACTCAACGAGAACTAATTTTCTTGTCAGTAGAAAATTTGACACTCAGATATCAAAGCCATCGGGGACTGCACAATTATAGGATACTAGCACGTGAGGCTTAGTGCAGTCATAGTGATCGCACTCTTATATTGAGCATAAGAATAAGCATGTGCTTTCAACAAAACATGCAAATGAAAGACATATCAGGAGACCACAGAGAATAACGTGACTTTGTATTGTTCACATGAAGGACGCAAGCCTTTCATGGCGAAGGTTGACGGCTCGTACTTTATCCCTTTAGACAAATTGCTTCTGTAAGGGTGTCCACATTTGCGGACACTAATTTGTTTTGTCAATTCTGTCCAGTAGTTGCGAGGAATAAAACACGCAAACAGAGCAGCCATTCAATGTCGGCTTCTATGCTAGCCTAATGTCACTCCTGCTGCCATCAAAGTGCAGGGTACTGCTACACATGACGGCTTTATTAAAGGCACTACCGTGTTTGGCGCTATTTTCGACATGTTACATTCCGTCCGAAAAAGTGATGCAGCAGTTTCCCTTTCATCGTTATGTTTACGGCCACAATTTAATTTTCACATGTTGGTAGGGTCAGCAATTCGTCTTTTTTTAAGTGTGACATTACTGGCAATGCTAAGTCAAAAATTATTGGCTCTAGTTATGACTACTCACTAGGAATAGCCGGAATGATTTTCCCAAGTTTTCTTGCTTTCTTTCGATAACGTGTCCACCACCTTGAGTTAAGATTATGTGAGTGAATATTTATTGAAAATGCATAATAATTTATAACACAGAGGGCTAAACTTACGCCTCTAACGTCTTGTGGTGAGCTGTCACTTGTGTAAATTCGCCAGGAATTGATTTTTTCTTCTTTTTGGGGGGTGGGGGGGGTGTTAAGGTGGCGGTGTTATCATGTTGGTGGTACTTATTTCATGGAATGATGGACCTTGGGAACACCAGTGGTACGGAAATCTCTTGCATTCAAGTCTTTAAATTTGTTTTTCTATTGATTCTAGTATACTTGAATGAATCTGCGGACGAATGGAACCTGACTCTCAATATTTCTGGCCATTTCTGTTTTATTATTTTACTTTAAAGACGTGCTCATATTTTTGCCCGTCGATGTACAGTATAGTTCACTAAGGCAGGTCACCGTTATGGGTACGTAAATTTTCACTATGTGTAAGAAAAATATTCTCATTATTTGCGAAAAAACGAAAACAAATTTTGCAACCCACCATGAAATAAAATCAGTCATGAACCACCCACTTACATGCCGAGACAGACACATCGATAACTCGACACTATGCACCAAGGTGTACAAGCATCATAGCTGATCAGCCTGCTGCTTTACAAACTCAGGAAAAGCACCAACAGCCAACGTGCATGATAGCTGGACGTATCCAAGAATAAGGCGGTTGCAATCAGCGGTGCGGCTATGCTAAAGGCCTCAAATTATTTTGAATTCACTTGCTTTCAGAGATTATTTTATACCTCTTTGGACGACTGAAACACCACGTGAACGTGAAAGACTCTTTCATGTTCTAGTTATAAAAGCTTTTACGTCTCAATGTGGTTCCTCTCCAGAACCTTCAAAGGACAGACAAAATTATTACTTTTCCATTCCGCGTCGGTCTGTCAAGAAAATCTCTATGCCCAATGATGGAGAAACTTCAGACGGAAAAGTGCATTGTCTTTAAAAGGTAAAAAATAATGTGATGCATTTGTTGACTCTCAGATTGCTGCGACATTTTTCTTTTTACCTTGATGCAAGCTAAGCTTACAGAACATACAAAGGAGCGTGTACAGCACTTGCCTGAGCCGATGACCAAAGCCGATGGGCACAGAAGAAGAAAAGTCACAAAAATTAACGACTTACTCCACATCGTGGGCTTGAGTTGAAGCAAGCTATTACGAGAGCTCTATAAAGGGGCAATTTCAGCCCTTAAAAAGACAAACCAGTTAGAAGGCTCTGCCCGTTCATCTGGACACACGATCCAGGATGGAAACGACAGCCCTGGCTCTCATTGACTACAATTGAATACAGCACAGTGATCGTGTCGCCGACTGTATTGTTCAGCTGGTGCTCTATATCGTGCACTCCTCGTCTCAAAGGCGGGAAATAACAAAAGGCATGGTGTGTATTGATAAGATACGTGCTCAAACGGTGGACAGGTTCTAGCAGCGCCTACATTCTTTCTTTTTGGGTTATCTGCTCTTCTTTCTCTATAACAACTTTCACACCGATTACGCAAGATTACGCGTCTGCCCTACTACTGATATCTTTGTAACTTGCGTAACGGTCACTCCACCTGTATGCAGAGAGCTAAAGTCTGGGACATTTCACCGTTGTGGATTGTAGAGTTTCCTTCCTGGTTCGCAAAATGGCAGAAAAATGGCTTGGCGACATCGAAAATAACAAGGATTTCTTGAGTTACTCTATTTCTTTGTGACCCCAGAGGTGGTTCAATATTCAGATAGCAAGATGTTCATCAACAACGGAAATAACACCAAACAATGCCTTATGCGGCGCAGTCAACGTACCGCACGATTAACGAAATAATTAAATAGAAAGGAAATACTATGACAGAATAATGAAATAATTCACTATGGTCATGAATGAAATATGTTAACTGCGGAAAAGTGAAGTGTAAAGCTTCTGAGTACTTAGCAGGGTGTTTTCAACACAATCACGCACGTTCTCAATAAAAGTTATTCTCGCAGGAAACACAACATAGAAAGGAACCAACAAGACTCGGAAGAAAATATTAATATATACCTAGGTTTTCTCATCAAACTGCATTGTTTTGTGAAATAAATAATATGTTGGTAGTTACTGAAAAACAAAAATGCTGCGCAAATCTCCCGCGCTTGTAGTATTGATAAAGAGTGCTGCCATTTTGTATATCCTTTATTCCGTGAAATGCTTCTACACCTGTCTATTACACTCTACGATAGATAGAACGCCAGGAATTCCTGAAATATACGCGGTGCAATGAACGTACATGGCTAGCGACCGTGCAAATACTGAGAAGGCAAAAGGAAAGCTTACGCTTGAAATCCTATGGCTATTGTGTAATCTGTTTGGCTCGTACCCCTCGCTGCCGCTATGCGGGCTTTCTGCAAAGCTCATGGTGCACTTAGGCAGATGCGGTCATGCTGAACCCAATTACTGAGATCCAAAGTTAGCCTTGAACCCACGCTTGTGAGGATAACTTGGCGAGCACAATCTCTACTTCATTTGTTCCTGATGATGTTGCTCTGCATCTGATAGTGATGAAAGGCGCTTGTGCTCGTCATAGCGGTTACAGAAAGAAAGAAAGAAGGAAAGAAAAAAGGAAGGAAATAAAGAAAGAGCTTCGACGCGCCACCTCTGCTCTCCAAAACACAGGATGTACAGCGAGAGTTAGTCTAAGTGGTGTCATGTAAATCGCGTTTTGCACACAAAGATTTGTTTCAGCCATGAATGGCGTGCGGCGAGGCCTGAAGTCGCCAGTTGCTTGTTCAACGGCGCGCACACCATGAAAGTCCGGGACGTTGCTCCTATCGCGAAAAATGGGGGACAACGAACTTCACGCAGCTTCCGCATACGACATGCGAGGTTGTGGCTGCCGTACCTCGTGCTGTGGTGTCTCGCTTCGCTCTGAGACTTGGACTGCCTGCCTGATTTCCTCCCGGATGACCTCAGCTAGAGCGAGTCGTTGTACCGATGCTGGAGCCAACCTGAAGCTTTTGGAGTTCTTCTCGAACGATAAGCCTAATGAGCTCCCGCAAGGCGTCGGTATTATCCAGGGGTATAGCCAGAGAGTCACGCGATAGGGTCGACACGTCGCGGTTGTACTGCCTTGTTCGCTGCTGCAGTGCCTTTTCCATGGATACGGCTTCCGCGAGAAACTCTGTAACGGTCTTTGGTGGGTCGCGTATTAGGGCACGGAATAACTCTTGCTTGACACCGCTCATCAAGTTCCTGAGCCTTTTTTTCTTCCGGCGTGGACGGATCAGCGCGTCGGAAAAGTCGGCACATATCTTCGACAAACATTGCGAAGCTTTCGTTCGGCCTCCGTACTCTTCCCTGAATTGTAGATTCAGCTCGTTCCCTGCGATCGAGGCTGGCGTATGTGCCAATTAGCTGCCGTCGGGATCCGTCCCATGTCGATAGGGCCGCCTCAAGGTTCTCAGACCATGTCCGCGCATAGTCCTCGAGGGCAAAGTAGGCGTTGCGTAGCTTGCGCTCTGCCGTTCAATTCTTCGACACGCTGGAAGCTATCGAGCCAGTCCTCTACATCCTCAAAGGTGTCCCCATGGAAGGACGTGGGGATTCGCGGCTGGTTGAGGACAACCTCGGTCCGCGCGGTCGAGGAAGAAAATGTAACCGATGTATTCATCCTTCTGACTTGATTGGGAAGATGCTCGTGCTCAGGCGGCAGTCCTTGAAGTCGGTGGCTTGTCCGTACGTGCACAGGAGTCAGCTCGACCGGACTTCGTGCTGGGCTTGTAGACGGTGTTCGATATAGGAGTGGTAGCATGTACCCCGCACCTCCACCAGAAAAATGGATCTACTTGGGCCATTCCCAGTGACCTCTTCGCGAAGCAGATGGATAGTCGTCGCTACCGACTACTTAACCTGGTACGCTGAAACGGAAGCTATTCCGCAAGCAAATTCGTATGAAGTGGCCAAGTTCTTTGTACGCCACATCGTCCTACGACATGGTGCACCGTCTGTTCTCATCACCGACCGCGGTACAGCATTTACAGCGGAACTTATGCAGGACGTTCTCCAGCTGACGCATAGCTCTCACCGCGAAAGCACTGCGTATCACCCTCAAACCAATGGAATAACGGAACTTCTGAACAGAACGCTGGCTGATAGGCTCTCCATGTATGTCGACGTAGAGCACAAGACGTAGAACGAGATCTTACCCTATGTGACTTTAGCGTACAACACTGCTGTACAGGAGACTACACAGTTTACGTCGTTCGAACTTGTATACGGGCGTCACGTCACGTCAACACTTGACGCCATGCTACCTCTGGCTGATAATAGCCCGACCAGCGAACACGTGAAAGAGTTCGTGCAAAGAGCCGAAGAGGCATGTCAGCTTGCTCGGCATCGTATCCGGAGCCAACAGAACACCGAGACCATTCGATACAACCAGGGTGGACGCGACGTCCATTACAATACCGGCGCCTGCGTGTGGGTCTGGACGCCTGTCCGTCGCCATGGACTCTCAGAGAAGTTGATCCGCCGGTATTTTGGTCCCTACAAGGTTACACGCCGCCTCAGTGACGGGACCTACGAAGTCGTCCCCTGCAGTTCTGACCCCGGATCACTCCGTCGTCATCCTCGCGCTGAAGATGTTCATGTAGTGAGCACGAAACCGTACTATGCGCGTACGTGAACGCCGAGATGGACCTGAGGAGCTCCATTTCTTATGTCGCTGAAAGAACTTTTTGACGCGACCGAGACGGTCGCTTTTCGAATGAGGGGCAATTGCCACAAAGATGTGGGGCTCCCGCACCGCAGGACGGCGCGCGCAAAGGTCGGGGCCACGAAAGACGATGAAGTGCGTAAGGTGCACGTTCTTGTTCTGGCCCGCAATTAAAGAGAAGCGTATATTTTGCAAGGCTCTGTGCAGTGCAGTGCAGTGCTGCGACTCACCAAGAAGACCGACAATGCCATCAGACTAATCAGAAGAGTGGCCAACCGGCAGCAAGGCCTCGGAGAAGATAACCTCGTGAGATTGGTACATGCGCTCGTAATGTGTCATTTCACTTACGTCGCGGCCATGCACAACTGGCAAAGATCGGAGCGGGATACGCTCAACGCATTTATCAGGAAGGCAAACAAGGGAGCTCTCGGCCTCCCCATATACACTCACTCGGAACGCTTACTTCAACTTGGCATGCATAACACGGTAGAGGAAATAGCGGAAGCACAGGAGAGGGCCCACCCAGTTCGTCAGGCTATCTAGCCCACAAGCTGAATGACACCGTACAGGAGCTGGGCGTTCCCCCCCCCCCCCCCCCCAGTAATCAAAACAAAGTTCTGCAGCATCCCTCGAAAGCAACGGGACCGCATCCAGAACACAACGTGGGAAGACGTCGGGCGCGCGCGAAGCCTTTCCTGGAAAAGGCTCGTGAACGGGCTTCGGAGAACACTTTCGTAGACGCAGCGCGCTACGCCGATGGACAGGCCTTCGCTGTAGTTAGCGTAGATCATAAAGGCAAATAACGTACGCAATCTCAATTCGGACGACGTCCGCTGAGATCGCAGAGCACGCTGCAATAGCGATTGCCTTATTGGACAACAAGAGAACATCAATCTACAGTGACTCGATATCAGCTTTTAGGGCATTTGCCAAAGGAACCATATCCGAGCTGGCCCTAGGGATACTAGGAAGCAAGGAGATCAAGTCCCACACATTGATCTGGTTTCCAGCCCACATGGGAACGATCGAGGGGGCCACGCCCAACCTCAATGAGTCGGCACATGGAGCTGCGCGAGGGATCATCAACCGCGTAGCTACCGGGCAGCGTGACGCAGGGGGTACTGACGATCTGGACTCTCCTTCCTCGTACACCGAAATTAATGCGCACTTTTATTTGGCTCGGAGGATCTACCCCCTCCCACATTGCAAACTCAAAAGACATCAGGCTTTGACACTATGGCTTCTACAGACGGGGGCATACCCAAACCCCCTACTTGTTCACAAGATGTATCCCGAAATTCAGACAACAAATGCATGTGCACTATGCAATGACTTAGCGAATTTACCTCACATGCTCGGGCGATGTTCCGCGATACGCGGTGATGAAATCAACACTTCTTCACGCTGGGATGCGGTCCTACACAGTCTCAACCTCGAAGAACAGCTATGGGCTGTCCAACGGGCCCGCGACGTGGCGGAGAGGCTCGGCCTCTCTGTCCCGACGTGGGAGCGTCCCGCGGCGTGCTAGTGCGCGCCCTAAAAGACCCTAATAAAGCTTTTCATCCATCCGTCTCCAATCTACGTTACAATTTTTCAAAATATATTTTCTTTCTGCTGCAAATAGTAATTCTGCGTGTGTGTAACTCGACTCTTGAGCACAATTTAATGTGTTTGCTGAGCGTTGTTCTGCAGCGTGAGATTAAACAGAGTAATGGTTAGTAATATTCATGAGCATACGAAATAGCCAAGCTGATTCACAGTGTTGAGAATGGATCTGTTTACCAAAATTGAATAATTTCTTTACTTTCACGCGCCGCGTGGCCTGAGTAAGCTGTATGAAGCATTCTTCAGTTGCATCAGGCTCAATGTGGACTGTAATAACTACTAATTGCAAAAGTTATTGGTCGGAGTCGCCGTTATGTTCTGCGTGCAATTTTCCAGAAGATATGTAGCATCCTTTATATGACTATAGTGGCTACTCGTCCGACATATAATCTCTGAAGGCTGCGCTACATTTGCACTGCTACTTAATTTTCAAGCTGCAGGACGGTCCTGAAAAGTGGAGAAGTGCCACCTGAATTTGACTTGTGACGAAATCCTGATATTCTCGAAAATTGTGATCTTACTGTGACTTGCCCAACAGCTATAGTGGGTGTACGTAAGTCCTGTGGGGCATGGGCAGTTCGTGAGTTCTTTATTATAGTGGGCGTCTGCCCTGCGGTAGTATGAATATGTTGTGCAAATATGCTGCCACTATCGGCTAGAATAGTAAAAAAATGGCACGACATCTTGGACGATAACAGACGCACACCTGTACCAACGCTTGCTATCAGCGCGATGCGCCCAACGAAGTGCTCTAGGTGGCCAAGCGCATCGCTAGGGGCGCAATCATTTTTACGGTCTAGCATATCACCACAAATTCAGGTCAGGAACTGCACACGTGAGCCTCGAGATAAGCGGTGAAACTGGTCACGTTTTATCGCCGCATGTGTCACTAAAGGCTCCTCCAGCGCTCACTTAGGCTGCGTGTTAGAACGCTGATGCTCACACGCGATGGTTCAACTCTGGCTACCAGTATGTTTCCAGGAAAGCACGGCGAAAAATACGTAAAATATAAGGAAAGCAAGATATAGAGATTATACAAAAGAAACTTTCTTGTTTACGAGAAGTTCTCATCATCACAGGGGGTCTCAACTACGCGTAATGGTGAAATCAAAGCCTATACTTCACCTGACAGGACAAACGTCCACGCATTCACTTCCACGCATTTTGTCTTAATCGACGTATATGATGCCTGTATGGCCCCCTCATCTTGCAGCCTAGCAAATGTTAAATCCTCGTACACTACCAGTTAGGTGCATCTAAAGAATCCATGGTGCTCAAAATTATTCCTAAACCCTCCACTACATGACGTCTCTCATTGTGCCAGTGTTGTTTTGTGATGGTCTCTATAAATGAAGGAATCAATCAGTCACTCAATAAATCAATCAATGAATCAATCAGTCAATCAATCAATCTATCAATCAATCAGCAGAACCAGTTGGCTGAAGCTACAATTGTGCGGAGCTGAAATATGCCTCATCCTGATTATTTTTTAAAAAAGTCAAATCAAATCTAATTTATTCATTACAAAAAGGGAAACCGTTACATTTTTGTTTTACAGACGAGGGTCCCAAAGTGGAAGGCTGTTACCGGGGCTTTGGGTGGCTAATTATGAGAAAAAAATTAGGTAGGTGGCAGGACAGCAATAAAATTTACAAAATTTAAATTGAGAGAAACAAAGAGGTGAAGCGCAACAACAGAAATGTGATTAAGACTACAATGTACAGTATTACTATCAACAAATAAATACAAAATCGGTGTACAACAAAACCTTTAAATTGTGTAAAGAATGAACAGAACGAAATACCGAACAACATAATCGCGAGACCAAAATGAACATAAAGTACAAATATCAGTGTGCTAAAACATACATATCAAATTACAACAGACGTAAAAAGCAAGATAATACATAGAAACAAGCATTTATAAACAAAACCACTAAGGGACCACGGCAAGCAGGGAATAGCAAAACATAGAAAAAGCAATGATAAGAATAAATAAATAAAGCATTTGAAACCATAATTGCGTCAATGCGTCAAAAGGAAATCTTTAAGGAATTTTTCGAAGGCATAGAACGAACTAAGCGATTTCATGTTTGATGGCAAGATTTTCCATAAATATATGCCAGCGAAAGATGTTGTCACGTTATCATAATTGGTACGAACACGAGGCAATAAAAATTTCTGTTAAAGGCAAACCTATTTCTATTGTAGTTATGTGTATTATTTAAGTCAATGAATTCGTAAAGCAGTTGGTTGTTAAATAACTTGAAAAATAACATTGTTAGGTTATATTTAAAGAAGTGCACGGTCGTCACTGGATCAAGGAAAATAGAAAAATACGGCCGACAATGCCACACCATCGCTTACACGATAGGCGATGGAATCTGCAGGAGAGGGCAGCATGTACATAAAGCTACGCATTTCGAGCCCAATATCGGTATGATGGAGCGCATTTCTGTTCCGCAAAGTGGAATCGTAGCCACTAATATAATACATAACCAGCACCCACGTATCTCTAAAATGCACAGGTCTGTTAGCAAAAAGAACACAAGATATTACGAGGCTTTGACCCCTCCAACCCATTATCTGTTGCGGACAAGCGTTGGCAAAATTGACCGAAATTTACCACTTGTATTCTGAGGTCCCTGCCATAACGCGCAATCACAGCAGGACAATAACCACGGAGCTATCACGCAACATTTTTGGTCTTGTTAATTTCTGAAAGATTTTGGGTCCTGGGACCAACTCTGAGACTTGTGGCTTCAACGAATGCGCTTTGGAAGCCAAAGGAGGTCATGCCATAACGTACGAAGTTGACGTTGTTTGTATATTAACAAAGCTAATCTTTAGAGAACGGAGTTGGTAGCTGTCAAAGCCTGCTGCTGTTGACGTAAAGAAGTTCGTGGCTAGAAGAATCCTTGTTGCCTGCTGATTGCTGTTTATACCAAGTGGTGCATCATGGTACAAGGATGTTTAGAAAAAAAATACATCACGGCTCATATTTTTACAGTAGAAACAAAATCTACCGGCTGTGATTTCAGTTCAAAACCGCACGTAGCACGGACAATTAATCGACAATGACGTGAGATTCTTTGATGTTCACGCAGAAAAGCTATTTTCACCAATGCGCTGCATTAGGCAGTGTTCGGAAGTGATAAATTTCAGGCCATATTCATAATTTTACGACAAATGTTGCCGTGCATGGGTCCAAGTGTCCATGCCTATTTCTGTATGAAGCACAGAATCACCGGTATAGGTGCGACATTTGCATTCGTTGTGCATCCCAGCAGCACATTCGATACAGACAAGATTTCTGCATGAGGTCCCCGTCTTGAATAAGTGTTAACCCTGAAACTGCTGCAAATTCACAAAGTACGTTTCATTTGTGGTCGTCGGCAAGCACGTAGCACTGAACTCAACTATAAAACTTTTCGAAATTATCTTTGCGATCAGGGATAGAAAGTGCAAGGTGAATAAATGTACAAATCAACTGTACAATGGCGTATAAATATCGCACTGGCTGAACGCGATCATTAACGCAACGCCTCCGCTTCTCGCGGCATTCACACAAATGAATACCGCATGGAGCATTCATCAAGTCAATCAAGGGACGGCCATGTAGTATGTGGCCTCTGTAAAATGTATGCAGTTGTCGTTGCCACGCTAGCAACGCTATAAGAATCTTGTCACATTTAGAGTTATTTCACGAGCACCGAACATAAGAGAGAGCACAAGCCTAACACGGAACAAGTACAATCAGGTGTTAAGGAAATCAGGTTACCCGTTCTTTTTTTTTGGTATTGCGTTTGATTCGTGTTCCTAAAATATGAAGGTAAACATAGTATTTGAAATGTTATGATGCCTTGTCCAGTATTTCTTCCGATGCATTAGTTAAGTAGTTCCTGTACACTTTCATGTTTGGTTACTGCTCATTCCTTGGCAGCAAAGTTGCTATATCAACTTGATACCTTACGTCGTGTTAAGTGATATAAGCGAGTTCCGAAAAACGAACATTATAAAAAAGTACTCGACAACTTTAGAAAGGATTTAAACATTTTGCAGCAATATTTACAGAAAATGGAAGGATTTTGCTCGAGCTAAGGGGCGCGCTCAAAAATTGTTGGCAGCACTGCCAGAGGGTAACTACTACCAACAATACTAGTGTCGACTGAGTGACATCCTTTCACGTTCACACTCGCCAGCAGTGACATAACTTCATATATCAGCCTCCTCCACCAGCTTACTGTTGTGTCTATATACTTCCTTCTGCTCACACTCGCACTCACGCTTATAAAGTGAGTGTCTGAGATTACTCGCGATGAGTACGCCGATCTATGACTAGGTTATAGAACCTCAACCAATACGAAAAGAATGGTTAAACCGTTACGCGTGTTTTCTTGTCGCAGTAGTAACACCCTTACCATTAGGACCTTAACAAAATTTATAGAGTCCGACAACGGATATTTAATTGTACCTGTGATGACACAAGATGTAGTTAAAACTATGTAATCACTCTAACAGCCGTGAGCGCACAGAAATATCCAACAAGAGAATTTCAAAGGGAGAGATATGAAACTCTCTTTCAGGATATTTCTGCGCCCCCAAGACTGTCAGAATTATTACATAGTTTTCAACTACTTCATTTGTCATCGCACGTCTGGTTAGCGCTCCGTTTCGTCTGCTATAAATTTTTGTAACGCCCTAACGGTAAGGGTGTTACTAGTCTGACAAGAAAACACCCTTCAAGGCGTAAACATATTTAGATAGGTGCACTAGAAGCAGATGCAATACATTCTAGCTAAAAAAGCTAAGCCTTCACAACCTTCATGTTTTCAAACAGTAGGCATACATAATTTCGCGATTAAGTCGATATCCTGCTTATGCGAGCCAAAGTGGGCTTCTGGCCCTCGAGGCTTGAGGATGTCGATACAGCTAATGAACGTGAGTGCCATAGATAGGCAAATAAAACGAAAATAGGTCGGACCTACTCAATATATATATATATATATATATATATATATATATATATATATATATACACACACACATAGGGGACCAATAGCACTGCATGCTCACTGACCTGGAGAGGCAAAGTAGAACCGTGTGTCTAAAAATTTAACTACAGAAAACTAAAGTAATGTTTAATAGTCTCGAAAGAGAACCGCAGTTCACGATAGGTAACGAGGCACTGGAAGTGGTAAGGGAATACATCTACTTAGCACAGGTCGTGACCGGGGATTCGGATCATGAGACTGAAATAATGAGAAGAATAAGAATGGGCTGGGGTGCGTTTCGCAGGCATTCTCAGATCATGAACAGCAGATTGCCATTACCCCTCAAGACAAAAGTGTATGATAACTGTGTCTTACCGGTACTCACGTACGGGGGAGAAACCTGGAGGCTTACGAAAAGAGTTCTACTTGAATTCAGAACAACGCAACGCGCTATGGAAAGAAGAATGATGGGTGTAACGTTAGGGTATAAGAAAAGAGGAGATGGGTTAGGGAACCAACGCGAGTTAATGACATCTTAGTGGAAATCAAGAAAAAGAAATGGGCAAGGGCAGGACATGTAATGAGGAGGGAAGATAACCAATGGTCATTAAGGGTTACGGACTGGATTCCGAGGGAAGGGAAGCGTAGCAGGGGGCGGCAGAGGTGAGCTGGGAGGATGAGATTAAGAAGCAGGCAGGGACAACATGGCCACACTTAGTACAAGACCGGGGTAGTTGAAGAAGTATGGGAGAGGCCTTTGCCCTGCAGTGGGCGTAACCAGGCTGATGATATATATATATATATATATATATATATATATATACATGTATATATATATATATATATATATATATATATATATATATATATATATATATATATATATATATATATATATATAGCCGGACTCAAACTTACCAGGATTCTACTTAGTCGGGTTCACTCACTTTCTTCCGAACCTGAGTGAGTTTGCCGGCCTAAGATGTGAACTCGCTTTTACAGCTCCGCTGTCTTTGATCAGTCACTTGTCAGATCGGAATTCATTTGCAATTTTTTGCATGTCTAAGCAAATTATGTGCCATGTCGGCCACACATGCCTCACATTGTATCAGCAGTGTGTTGCCCAGTAGCCTTTCTTCGCTATTCAATAAAATTTTTTCTTGGCATCAAGAAACCATACTAACACAGCTGCTGACGTTGACAATTAAGAGTTGCTCTATATGGCGTATGGAGTACCGGCAGCCCAAGAAGGTTATTTGCATGCGTACAGACAATGGGCGGCCGACAGGGAGCGTATACTTATTTAGATAGAAGCCTCGTAGTGGCGTAAAACCACAGGAGCCCTCGAATGCAGAGCTGTACAGGTAAATGACTCTCGAGTATAGTTTAACCGTGCATTGTCTGGGAAATCATCGTAGTCTTCTTTCATAGCACTATATTGTGGCACTATACTGTGCTACTGATGTGCTGCAAAAAGGTTCCACTTGTGGAAATTTCATGCTGTATCCTTTGCCAACCTACTTACCTCCATCTTCGTTCCGTTGTTCTATGTAGCCTGTTTTGCAGGGATTGGCAAAACTTAGAGCACAAATTTATAAGAAACCCAATATTCCGCGATTTAGTCGATATCCTGCATATGCAAGCCGAAGTGGGCTTAAAAGTATGAAGTATATCGATTCGAAAGCAGGGCGTCAGGCTCATCAATAAAAGAACTGACCGCACTTGTATAAGAACTCTCCTGTCGGATATTTCTGTGCGCCCAAGGCTGTCAGAACGATTACATAGTTTTCAACTAATTCCTTTGTCAATGCACGTCTGGTTAGAGCTCCGTTGTCGTCCGCTATAAATTTTTGTAAGGACTTAAAAATAAGGGTGAATCCACTTGCATCCAAATTTCAACTGTTCCAACTGCACATTCCCTATAGGCGACGTTTAAGAATTATACGAGGGATGTTCCAAAAGAACTTGACTCATTCATATTAACACGGAAACCTTACTGCAAATAAACAATACACCATGGCATCATGAACTATACACCTTCCACTACTTTTCCACATAGACGCCACCGACACTCAGAAATTTGTCCCAGTGTGCAATCAGTCTGAAAAAACCAATCTGGTAAAATTTGGTGCCCTGCGGTGCAAGAAATTGTCGCACAGCCTGCTCCACAACAGCATTATTTTGGAAGTGCCCTCACGAGAGTGCGGCTTTCAGTGCAGGGAATAGGTGCCCAATCATACCGGATAACAGCACGCACTTCCATGGGCGACCACGTTGTCAGCACGCGTCTGTCTGCCATCGGGATTTGTACTCGAATAACCTCGGGCGCATCGGTCTGCTGCTACTCTCTCTTCTTCCGCGCTCTGCGTATGAGTCATTCCTCCTTCGCATACGCTTTTTTCATAGTTGAGCCAGTAAATGGCAAGGATTCTTACGGCGAACGTTTGTTTGACCTGATGTACCATCTTTTTTCATAAAAAGAAAACGACGAAACTTACTTGCGGAAAGTCCCTGTACTACGAAAGTTTCAACAATACAGTTTTAAGAAGCAGTTTGAAGAGAATTTGTGTGAAAAAAGAGAGTCCTTTCTTGGATCTTTCTGTCTGTGAGTGTTTCCTTGTATATGAGCGTGATTTCTCGCGCTCTGAAGCAGTCATCAAGATGGAATACCGACAAGCTCAGTTACAAATTTTAGCCAGAGTTTGATGTCCAAACAACATGTTCTATACGCGTGACTTCTAAGGTGTATATTACAGTACTTGAGTTCACACTGCATGCAGTGGCATACTTGAGCAGTGGCTGTTAGATTTAGTTATTTAATTAAAACGGACACATTGTTTAGCTTCATTTATTTAATTAAAACAGTCACATTGTCATTAGAAATATATTTAATGCAGGATACGGCAGTAGAAGCAGGGTCTTTCATGTGCTAGTAGAAGACGATGGCCAAACGTTCTTGATTTGGTATAGGTCCTAGGATATTGCAGTCACTGTACCTAAAATGAAAACATAACCAGTTGTACAAGGCCGGGCTTGTAAGGCATCGCATAATTAAATTCGACAAGTATATCAGAAATGAGCGTGTTGATAGGCAGTGAAAGGTAAACACTGTAATAACATGCTTTAAGGATTTTCCTAAGATAGCCGTTCCCCATACAGATGCTGCATTTATTAAAAGAAGGTTCAGCGATCACGAGAACAACGGGGTCACTTAATACATGTAACCGTAAATAGGCTTTAATGACAAGCTAGCGACAAACACCGTTCACCGTGCCAGCCCCACACGGAGTCATATTAGACGTTAGTTGCGAAAAAATTAAGCAACGAACAATGTGACGTTCCATATGGAATAACTTTTTTTGCCAGAGTGTTGCGATATCCGGCCTACTTTCCACAGCTGAGAGAACAGAGTGAAGGGAAAGTTAGCAGGGCAGCTGATTTGACAATTTGTCGCTCATGTTCAGCCTAATTACGTTACATTCTGCCTTCTGGCGTGATCATTTACTGAGTTAACGTCATAGTAATCTCTTGTGGGGGATATGTAGGGGATATCATGTCTCCTCTATCTACATGACCATCAGCTTGCATCGTACCGACATATCACTATATATACACAGAGCTGTAGCACCAGAAGGAAGCGAAAGGACTGTCGAGGAGGTGGCGTAAATTGCAAAGATGTAAAATCCAAGGAACCAGGTGGTGTCTTATGTACACATATGCTCGGTGAGGAGTATTTGCCGGTGAATATATTAAGTGTCGATGAATATATGTCTCCAAAATGCTAGTATTAGAATTTATAACTGAACCAAGGGTCAGTAGGCACTTCATGCAAAAAAAAAAAAAACGCTCAGAGAGCAGTAACGTGCAGGCGTAGTCTAACTGCGACGTGACCTATAGTAACGAAATTCACGCAGCGTGTCAATGAAATAATATGTTTTTAGTTTCTCACAGTCTAATATAACAGAGCACATGATAGTCATTACAACATGTAGTTTGATGGTTGTATTAGGACTCGGTAAACATCGGCTTCGTAATGAAGGAGTATAGCATTTTCATAATGACATAAGTAAAGCAAAACAGCCCCTTGTACTCACGTTTTTAATCGGAAAAGGCATAAAAAGATGGGTTGTCCAGTGTTATAAGAGGGTTTCTGGAACTGAAAAACAAGTAGCGTTATGGTTGCATTCAGCTTTAGCCAGAAAAGCTAAAATTTGTTCTCGAAAACTAAACTTATGTCCCTCAATGTGAAGCATATTTCTTTGTCTTCCGTGATGTATGCGTTCATACTGTTATGGCACCCGCTATGATTGCCCATTATCAAAAAGTAAACAGTCAAAATTCTTGAGCTGACATTAGTATGTTGTTGCATAAGTTAAAGAAATTGTTTTCAAATTTACGCAGCCTTTCGATGAGACACGTTGTGTGCCCTACATACTTTTGCGCATATGACAGCGGGATCTGTGGACAACATTTGCTGTGCAGAGAACATTATTTTATTTTTGTGCGTGTGTGTATATTTTTGGCTCAAGTTAAAGTGTGTGTGCTAGACTTTTAGTACATATCACTCAGTTTATCTATGTTTCGAGCGAGCAGGTAAGAAAAATTCAGCAGTCGCACCCTCCTCTATTTGTATTCGCATGATGCAAAACTTATTTGGACAATAACTTATGATTGCATGATTTCAACGAGAAGCCTTTGTAGCAAACTACGTCATAATGGGAAGAAATACGAAAAGCGCGTGTGCTTTTTTCAACCTAGGGGCCTCTGCAAATAACCAGTAAAGGTGTTGGGTGCCAAGGAAAATGGTGAACACTGCTTACAATTAGCATGTTTCATATCACAGAAGTGAAGAAATAATGAAAAGTTGTTTTTAAGAAATCGAGAGAACATAACGTGTCAAAGGTGCATTTAAACTTCAGGGATGCTTGTAACGCTATCACTGTGATCCCTATGAAAGTTTTGTAACCATTGCACTTTTTCAGCAGTTAGCTTGTATATTTAGAAACGTCTAAAACATAAATATATATTGTTTCTGCAGTACCTGTCTCTCCGTAACGCCACAAAATACAACTGTAGCTGGCCACTATTGAATACATATTAGTTAAATGAAACTAGTAAATTAGTAGAATAGTAGTAGAGAGAAACTAACCATGTTTTCAGTAATGAAGGTAAAGCTTATTGGCACGATTTGCTAAAACTCTCAAAGAATCGCCGATAGCGTCACGCCCCCGGGGTTGAACACAAAACGCAATTGGCACTCTTTAGATCTTCGTACAAGCACAACCACGCACAAGTGATCAGGAGTAAGAACAAGTGAGCGCATTATTATCGAAGGTAGTCGGGGGGGGGGGGATATCATTGAAAGAAATACGTTGAACGGGATGAAAATCTTTCTGGGTGCGGCCAAAGAGTTTTCATGTTGAGTGCGAAACTCCCACTTCTCTGCACAAAATATGCGCTAGAAATATGAAGGGCGCTCAGAAAACAAGGAGCGATTTACTATTTAATTTAATTGCGGCCGGAAATACTACAAAGAAATGAGAATGTTTACGTAAATTGTGACGCAGAGTGGTCCATAGGCTTACTTTCCAAAGGCGAACCATTCTTCTCGAATTTCTTGTACCACAGCACTCAGTTTTATGTACCGTTTTATTAACAGTCTGCCACTAATGAATGCATGATTGAAGTGGTTCTTACAGAACTGCTGGCTCAATAAAGCCAGCATGTCCCCTACTGATAAGATCGAGTAATCCCCACAAATCCTATTTCCAGTAACACCGCTAGGGATGCAAAAAAACTACTTTTTGCGTGTGGGATATCATTTGTTTGACATCGCATAGTTGGATAAGAAATTGATGCGGCGTATAGTGTTTTTCAGTAGCTTCACCCCTCCCTGGGCCGCAGCCTCGCTGAGAAGGCCCTGCGCTAACAGTAAGATGCACCCTTGCAGGGCTCAATTGGTGGGTCTCTCTTCCGCGGGCTGATTTAAATATTGACGCTGCCGACAGCGATCGTCTTCTGTTGTATGAAAGTTACATAATTCATCGGATTGTGGGGGCAGTTCCTTGTCATTGTCATTGTGTCTATTGGAATTATTACGGTGCAATGATGTTCTATGAAGGTTTTAGGACTGTAGTGAATAAGTTGTTGGGGGGGGGGGGATTCTGCAAGGTGTACAGAAGTCTGGAACTCGTATGACGGTCGGGCGAACAGGGAAGTCCCAGGTTCTGGCAGGTAGACTAACAGCCAATTGACTTAGTAGAAGTCAGGTCAGCATTCAGTAAAAAAGTAAAAAGTCCTTACCCTTAACAACTCTGCGCAAAAGCAACTGAGAGCCAATTCTTCTTTTTTAACATATTATTAGCGTGGGTTGCAGGGAAGTGGCAAAAACCGCACTCGTAAAAAAAAATAGAGCTTGCGAAGTGGGCGCATAATTATATAGGAAACTTTTACCGCCGAAGAATGTACGAATCATTGACGCTGGCAACACAGTCGGCGCTCAACGGATTTGTGGAGATTGCTTGATTCTGCCCAGTAATTAAAAGTGCGACGCCGTATGTACAGGAGCCGTCGATGACACTTGAATCAATTCACAATTTTCCACAGAATTTATGACTTGAGCATACGGTTTAAATAAATGGGGGTCGCCTCATTAGCTGCAGTGCTCGTGGCGTAATATATCTGACATCCTTTAATGCGGTGAGCGGGTTTTTCACTGGAAATAAAGTGATAGCCGTGATAACTCGGTAAAAAGCTTCACAGACAAAACCCTAAGGCACATGCACGGGAATACGCCTATTGCAGAAAGTTAAAATAATGGAAGTGTACTTCCGGTCTGACGCGATTTCGTGATGCAGCATATTATTCGCACAACTATGACATTGGCTATCGTCAACATTTCTTGGATTCTGAACGGAGCGAAAGTCAGAAACTGAATAGTATTAGCTGTTATCTCTGAATATAAATAATGACCTTAATCACATAGAAAAATCTGAAATAGGCCTCTCTGAAGTCTGGCAGAGCTTTTCTCGAAATGTTGCTTGCTTTTACGCTTGCTATGTGATTTCTCTGTCCGTGATTGTTTTTCTGCGCTAGCTTTCGCTGCGTCTCATAAATCAGCCCCACACGGCACCTTCTAGAACTATCTGATGACTACAGCTTTCCCTGCTGGCTTCTGATTGTGCTTTGTGCACTTCTGAGAATGCTGCAGAGAATATATATTTGTGCGCTGAATCACCGCAGGGGGAACGCTGCAAGCACGCGGCCGCATTTTTTTTAAGAAAAAAATTGGAGGACGCTTACGCTTCGCCTGTCGCGTTCCCGTCGACCCGCCAAGGGGTGTAAGACAATGGGCTACGGCGCAGCGACTACGCGCCCCGCATCGGGAACGCGCGCGCCTGTGTTTAGGAGTCTACACAGAGGCAGATCGGCTCCGCCGATTTTCGGCAGGAGCCGCGGATAATCTCATCTGAGCCCATCCACGCTACGACCATCGGACACCGAACGTCATCCGGCATCCCTGGATACGATTTCCAACGAGGTGGGCCCATTTAAAGCTTTTCCTGAGTGTTTCATCGGTCGGCCACGCCGGCGGGTCGGCTAAGCCTAACGGCAGAGCCACCGCCCGGCGCGACGGGGCAACCGTTTCGCGCCACCACAAGATGTCTCAGCAAGCCACATACCGAGGATATGACCCAGACTCGATGAACTGGGCCACCATACAACCCAGCGGCAATACAGAGCAGCCGCTTTCAACCTTGAAGAGCCCCGCGCTCGTTGCCGCGATCGCTCGACAAACGCAGGGCTCGACGAACGCGGCGGCCATGGATGCGGCCTCCTCGGACGCTCCCGCTGCCGGCGTTCGCCCCTGCAAGCCACCAACGCCCGCCTCGCGCGTTTCGGACGGTAAATCTCGGCCGCCGGTGACCTGGAGACCGGCTCCAATGCCCAAGCCAGCCCCGGAGGATTTCGTGGTTGTTGTGAAGCCGCGAATACGGGTGTCTCTGCACGAGAAATTACATGAAACCGGATACGGCAGAGCGTTCATCGCTTACCTGGGCGCGGAATGCGCACAAGTCATCACGGTTCTCCCAATTAAGGAGCAGAACATTATACTGGTTTACACTGCAAAGCCCGAGATCGCTGACCGCATCATCGGAGATTTCGAGCTCGACTCTCCCACTGAAAAAATCCCCCTACTCGGACATCTCCGGCAAGACGGCGGCAACATCTGTTATGGTGTGGTCACGGTGCGCAACACGGACACCGATGAAATCTTGTGTTCCAGTCTCCAGTGGCGCTCCGGAGAAATCCTGGAGGTCCGGAAATTCGGAGCATCAAATAAGGCAAGAGTAACTTTTGCTGGCAAGAACAAACCACGCTACATTCACTACGAGGCTACGCTTATACAAGTCCGCCCGTATCGCCGCACGATCCCTGCCTGCTCCCAGTGTGGCATGGTCGGCCACCGTACTGACGTCTGTCCCGGCCCCAGGCCGGACAAGTGCGGGCTGTGTGGAACTGCGGCCCATCTCATAGACGGAGAACGCGAACCGCACGAATGCGTCCCTCGGTGTACCTTGTGTGGAGGAGCCCATGCCACGGGGACTCGATCCTGCACTGCTAAATATCGCTCACTGCAACACCAGCGCTCGGAAAACTGTCACCGTCCCAAACCCAAGCGCGGCCGTCGTAAGCGTGGGAAACGGCGACCAAAGCAACCCGTGCACCAGAGAGACGACTCTGACCACCCAAAACAAAGGGCGCCCCCGGCCGATCCTATTGACCAGGGAAAGAAGGACGCGCCCCTCCTGACACAGCAGCAGGCAGGGAAACAAGCCACCGGAGCGAGACCGGAGCTGCAAAGAGCCTGGGTCAACGCGGTCAAACAGGGAACAAAGGTGAGCAGCGAGGGTGGGGTGGCCCCCTCACGTCCTCCCTTTTCCTCTCCCCATTCCCCCCGCACGCCGGAGCAAATCGAAATCATTGCTCTTAAAGAGCAAATAGCTAACCTACAAAAACGGCTAGCTCTTGCAGAAGAGCGTCAGAAATCTCCCCCACCGCCCGTCCCTCTGTCAGTAGAGGAGATGGATAGCGATACCTCCCCTCCCGCGTCCCCTGACCACGGACACTCGGTGATAGAGGCGAGGTTCAACGCGTTTGAGGCGCAAATGAACGCTAGACTTCAGGCATTCGAAAAGCAATTCACAGCCGCTCTCGACGCAGCGCTCGGCAAAATCCCATGCCTTATAGCGGCACATACCTCAAAATCTACTCCTGCTACCCGACGGAGAGGCACAGTCAAGCGCCTTGTCGGTCAAAATATTAAGGAGAGCAGAACAAAAATTCCGCACGAGGAGGAGGATCTTCCTCAGGCAGAACCGATTCCGTCGGTTATACTGTCTACCGGGGCCCCCGGCTCAGAACAGGCCCCGCACCTGACCATTTTCAATTCCAGTACTCAACATGGCGGGACGCCCTAAATCCCTCCGAGTGTCACAACGCAACTCGAATACTGCTGAAATTCTGCAGTGGAATTGTCGAGGCTTCAAGGCGCGCACCAAGCGAGCTGACCTTAGACTCTTCATTACAACCCTCCCTCAACTTCCTGCTGTAGTAGCCCTCCAAGAGCCGGGAGAGGGCGTCACTTTCACGAACTACATAAGCTATCAGCAGGACGCACAGAGCTGTATCTGTGTCCATAAAAATTATACGGCCTCTCCGGTGGACCTGGACTGTAATGTAGCTTTTTCGTATGCGATGGTCAACCTTCTTCCGCTTCAAAAACACAATCCCCCGCTTCACATTCTAAATGTGTATAGCTCACCAAAACTACCAAACGTCACTTTTGCTGATCTCTTCAGCAGGGCACTAAGAGTGGCAAATAGGGAACCCCTCATAATTGTTGGGGACTTCAACGCCCCCAGTCGACTATGGGGCTACCACCGTGAAGAGAAACGCGGACGCAAGCTGGCGGAGCTTGCGTCTACGTTGGGCCTCACTCTTCACACGGACTCTGCCAAACCCACTCGGATTGGGAACTCCGTGACTCGGGATACCTGCCCGGACCTAACATTTACTAAAAACATAAGATACGCAGATTGGCACAATACCGAGGAAACCCTCGGTAGCGACCACTGCATTCTCACGACCACAATTCGCACTTCACCCCTCACTCGTCCTCCCCACAAGGCAACCCTTCCAGACTGGCCAAAATTTCGTTCCAAATACAACAACCCACAACCTATAGTGGAACAGGGGTACACCACCTGGTCACAACAGCTAATCACGCAACTCACAGACACTGAACAGCACGTTCAGCTCTCAGAGGCAAATCCGGCGGTGGACAACTACCTCCTTCACCTCTGGGAGGCCCGGCACAGCCTTGTCCGCCGATGGCGCCGGCAAAAACACAACCGTAAACTCAAAATTCGCATCGCCGAACTCACCCAGGAGGCGGCAGAGTACGCGGCCCAGCTCGCCGACTCCAACTGGGTAGACCGATGCAATACGGCCGCTCGACAAATGTCGAACCGGAGTACATGGCGTCTTTTCCGCGCCCTAATTGATCCTACGAAAACCCGGACAGAAACCCATAAACACCTCCAGCGAGCGATCCACAACTTTAACGGAGACACAGCCGCACTGGCTATCTCCCTCAGAGAGAAATATCTCTCCACACACCAGGATGCCCGAGGTCACGCGTACTCATATGCAGGCTCTGAGAACGCTGAGCTGGATCGACCGTTCCAGCTTCATGACCTCAAAGCGGCACTTGCCAAAATGAAACGAGGAACAGCTCCGGGCAGGGATAAGGTAACGGTAAAGCTTCTAGCCAACCTCCCCGACCCAGCCTATGAGCAGCTCCTCACTTACTTTAATGCAATCTGGCAAGGTGACACCTCTCTTCCCATTGACTGGAAAACGGCGTTGGTCACCTTCATCCCTAAACCAGGAAAAGCCATAAACACAGACAATCTCCGGCCCATCTCCCTCACCTCTTGTGTGGGAAAGCTGATGGAGTCTATGGTACGGGATAGATTGTCCACCCATCTAGAGACCCAACACATCTTTGCAGACACCATGTACGGCTTCCGCCCACACAGGTCCGCGCAGGATGTCTTACTACAACTTCATACGGAGATTCTCGAGCCAGTCGAACACCCTAGTGACGGTAAGGTCGTCCTTGCGCTAGACCTAAAGGGTGCCTTCGATAACGTCACGCACGAAATCATCCTAACCCACTTATCCCAGGTAGACTGTGGATTTAACACCTTCAACTACATTAAACAATTCCTCACAGACCGCCAAACCTTTATCCGGATACAAGACACGGAACATGGCCCGTACCAGCTCGGTACGCGAGGTACCCCGCAGGGAGCGGTACTCTCACCACTCCTTTTCAATCTGGCCATGATGAAGCTCCCTGCCCTACTGGGTGAGGTCCCAGGCGTGCAGCATGCTCTGTACGCCGATGACATCACATTGTGGGCTACTCACGGATCGGTTGGAGCAATCGAGGCCAACCTGCAGCATGCGGCGGCTATTGTGGACGCATATGCCCGCCGATGCGGCCTGGAATGCTCCCCGACCAAATCGGAATTTGTGCACTTACGACCCAACCCGAAGTGCACCACTAAACTCAACCTATCCCTATGTACAGGCCCCATCCCGGAACGCGACGAGATCCGAGTTTTGGGCCTTTGCATACATAGGAACCGCAAAATTGATACCACTCTTCAAAAGCTCCGTAAGGTGGGGGACCAAGTGGGTCGTATGATCCGCAGGGTGTCCAATAAAAAGGGGGGCTTGCGATGCAAAGACGCTTTGCGGCTAGCGAACGCATTCGTAACCAGCCGAATACTCTACTCGGCGCCCTATCTCCACCTACGCAAATGCGATGAAAACGCCCTTGAGGTGATTTTACGCAAAATCTATAAGAGAGCCCTCGATCTTCCCATAACTACGTCCAACAAACGTCTCCTCGAATTGGGGATGACGAATAGTTTTGGGGAACTACGCGAGGCTCATCTTAACAATCAATTCTTGCGGTTGAGCAAAACACCAGCGGGAAGCCGCCTCTTGTCCCGCTTGCACATCCGATATATAACCCACACGGAACCCAGAGTCTCACTGCCAGACGCATGGCGTCTCACCTTAAAGGTGAACCCTCTCCCTTACAACGTGACACGAGATACTCACGAGGGCCGCCGCCAAGCGCGCGCTACAAGGATCACCAGAACATATGGAGATCGCCCGGGAGTATTCTATGCGGACGCTGCCGGCCCTCACCACGGGGGTTGGTTTACGGCGGCAGTCGTCCATCAAAACACACCCGTTAATGGTCTCACTTTCCGGGCCCCCAATATTACTTACGCGGAGGAGGTGGCCATCGCACTTGCTGCCGCAGATCCAGCGTCTCGGGTCATCATCACTGATTCGAGGGGTGCTTGCCGCAATATAGAACAAGGCCAAATTCCATATCGGGCCTTCCAAATCCTTAAGAAATGTGAGAACCAGGGATTCCAACCCCGGCGCTCCATTATTTGGGCCCCAGCTCATCAGGGAATAGAGGGGAACGAAGTAGCCGACGCTACAGCCCGCGCGCTTCATTTCCGGGCGTCGCCTCTATCACCCGTCGACGAGGTCCCTGAATTCAAACCGGCAATCACCTTTAAAGAAATCGTACAGCTGTATCAGCTTAATCACGGCCGATACTTCCCCCCTTGCAAAGGCCTCAATAAGACGGAGGAGCGCTGGCTTCTCCGTCTCTACACAAATACCGTACTGTGCCCGGCGGTGCTGAAACACTTCAACCCGGCATTTTCGGGCGAGTGCCCGCACTGTGGGGAGGTGTTTGCGGACACATACCACATGGTGTGGGCATGCCCCTCTAACCCTGCTTTCCACCCAAACCCCCACCCTACCCGAGAGGACTGGGAGGCCACCCTGCTCGGCTGCTCAACCCTCCAGGAACAACGTGCCCTGGTGGCCCGAGCCAAAGCCGCTGCAGAAGCCACGGGGGTCCCGGACTAGGGACCGCCCCCTAGACTTTGTAAGGGCTGGGCCCTTAGGGCTCAGCTCGCGGCTCTCTTGTAAATAGAAATAAAGTTTGTAACCAACCAACCCCGCATCGGACGCGGTGAGCGTCGAGCAACGCAGCGTTCGGCGTGACAACGAAATGTGCGCCTGAGCAAGCGACGCACGCCTGAGCCGTAGAAACAACTCGTTTCTAAGGCAACACCGCGTTCACTAGAGGCGCTTTTGTACCGTTTGAAGCATCGAACTCGTGCCTCAGTGGTAACGTCTCCGTCTCACACTCCGGAGACCCTGGTTCGATTCCCACCCAGCCCATCTTGGAAGTTGCTTTTTATTTATGAAGTGCCTGCCGTGATTTATCGCTCACGGCCAACGCCGCGGACGCCGACGCCGACGACACCGGCTTTTCTGCGACACGAGCTCCTTAACGCTATCGCGTTAATAATTTCTTTCCACGCACGGTTATATTTTATTGTGTACGCATGACATTTAGAACGTACCTTGGTAAGATCCCTCGCTAAACTATACCAAATCAGTTAGTCCTCAACACCTTCCTGCCAGTAATTATCGGAAGAGACTGAAATAAATTATAACAAAGTTATACATACCGGGCTGCACGTCGTCTTCTGAGCGTGACAACTACTACAACTGCGGCAATTGAAATAGCCGCAAATGGGACGAGGACGCCTGCAACAATGGGACCTGTGGTGTGTGCTGCGATGAGAAAAAAAGAAAAAAGTCTGTATCAGTCATTTAGTATTACTATTACAACCACCACCTCTGCTAATGAGACAATTTCCGGGCATTCATCAAGCACAGAAAATGGCTACTGCCTGTTGTACGCAATGACTAATCGAGGGTATTAATGTCAAAAGACACAAATAAAAAATTACGGCAACACTCGTCTCACAGCGAGTTCTGCTGAACGGAAAATCACACACACACACACACACACACACACACACACACACACACATGTATATATAAATATATATATATATATATATATATATATATATATATATATATATATATATATATATATACGCTTTTAGAACAGTGCTTTAGCCGAAGGCCTATGCATGTTTGATATTTTTCGTTCGTGGAGGTTTAACATTTCACTTCATAAACACATTTCATTAAAGTAATCTTTAGTACATTATGTCTATCTTTGCTCGCTTTGTCTAAAACAACCGCATTTCGTTCTTATCATTGTTCAATAGTGCATCGGCTAAGCATTTATCGGCCCGACGCAACTACAGCGTGGATTTCCAAATTAATTTCAAATTTTATATCTCCTTACGCAATATTTAAAATACAGCGTTGACGTGAAACGTCTTTTAGTGCGGTCAGCAAAGGGGGTCACTTGGAAAGCCCCATAGGATACAAACATATAACACTATTATCGCTTATACATTTGCAACCGTATTACTCGCGCACTTTACTTTAGTATCGTTGTGTAGAGAAACGAAGGCATTGCTCAATCAAGCATGGGTCCCGTGCATAGCTGGCTTTATTGTCTTGCCCCATAGGCTAATGAGGCGGCGTGAACTCAAATAAGAATAATTGTTGTGTGTCGCAGACGATGAAAATGGTCGTCATCAATGTAACAAAATGAATGGACGGACGGGAAATGCAAACCCAGATTCGAGCACATAACTGCTTTCGCCGTAAAATCGTAAACAATAAGTGTCTAACCCGTGGTATAGAATATGTAGGTATATCAGTATCAGTATATCATGCCCACAGCAAGAGAAAGGCCTCTCCCAGCAGTGTGTAATTGGCGTAGTCGTGTTTTTTTGCCACTCACTCCAGCTCCTATCTCGTGACTATACCTAATCATCCGGCACCTTTGAAGACATGTCTGTTTCATTCGTTTCATTTGTATTGCTGTTAAGAGCACCTGGAAACATGTCAACTGACTGCCGTACCTGCCCATTCCTAGTTCCGCTTCTTGACCTCAGGTATAATTTATCTGCTTACATTCGTTTTCAAGACTTCATTCGTTTTTAAAGTAGATCGTACTAACTTTGTGCCCCTCTTTGAATGACTAGTGTAACAACCTCTACTTTCTTTCTAAAATTTATCCTATAAATACTCGCTTGTTGCACCTCAATTAGATAACTCTGTTAAACAAGAAACACAGAAGGACGCAAAGTTCTGACCTGAAGTTTCACAATAAAAACAAAACACAGGGAAAAACTTTAACAACGCCGTTTAAGCCGTCCATGATGGCGTATATGGTATACTTGAAGAGAGCTGAAATGTTTAGAATTTCTTATGCCTGAAATTACCTTTGCTTGTCTGCAGATGCTCCTTTGAAGTACTTTGGATTAACGATTCACAACGGTGACCTTCGTAGCCAAGGGAACAGTCGCAGACTGGGTAACGTTGCCGTATTGAAAATCCGCAGAGACCACCATTTAGACATAGGAAGTGCGGACACGCTGTACAAAAAATGCAGAGTAGAAAAAAAAATTTCATCACATCTTCTTTGTGTACTATGACAGCATGTGGAGTTCGATCTGCGGCTGTGTCTCGCTAACTTAGCGAGCGGGACACGAGCGGCTGCGTTTAATGGTACGTTATTCATTATTATAATGCTGTAAAAATGTTAATGCTACTACAATTACTCTCGAATGAAAATACCTACGCAAAAAGGTACCCACACATATTAACAGAGACGCAAACCTTGGATCGGGATGAAACTTTTAAGGATAACGTGTGCATTGCAAATCACGCGAAATATTATGCTAATCTTAAGAGTCAAGCATTTATTGTACCCTTACTAACCGCGGGGAGCATTCACGGGAATGCTCGAATCAACTACAGTAAGATAACTCTAAAACAGCCTAATATGAAACTTTAAGAAATGAATGCAGAGATGCTTGCAATATATTATGAACGCCACACTGATTGAATACCAACACCAAGTTGGACACAATGAAAAGTCTAATGGAGATGTCTCCACCAACGTTTTGTTGGTGCGTCTACGCCTCTGATATTCAGATTTTCTATACACTTCACCGTGCCTGTTTTGAACCAAACCTCTTGACATTTCCTTCCCTTCCTTCAAGGTTGTTTCGGGTGCGCATGGTTTCATTGCTGGGCACTGAAGCAGGATCAGATCACACGACTAACAACATTTTTGTGAATAAAAGACAAAAAGCAAAACGAATCGCAAGTATCCTTAGAAAGGGCTCATTTTTATCCTGAGGGCAGTCGAGGATTTCCTCGTATAAGGCTTTTCAAGCGAATGAAACTAATATGTTTATTCACAGCCAAGCCTCACAATAAACAGGAGCGTGTTGCTTTTTTTCTTCAGAAGACTGCTACGTGAAATGATTTGGCAATTCGGAGCAGCAGAGGAAGAGGCATATATAACTTTCACATGACTATAGGTAAGCATAGGCGCTGAGCAAAATCAACTGAAGCTCTGTATGACACATACTATCGCAGAAAAATATCCGCGACATTTCAATTATATGACGACGATTTCTTCTGACGTCTCGAAATGTTGGATGAACGCGACGATTTTAGGAAGAACGCTTGAAACATTTCTCCACTATAAGGACAGATAGAACTGCTCTGTTTACATACCGTTGCAGAGCGTTTCATCCGATCCTCCGAAGCAGTCTTCTTTTCCATCACAAAGCAACGTGCGGGGAAGACAAGCGAAGGGCGAGCGGGTCGTGCAAAGAAACTCCTGTGGTGTGCAAATGTTCGGCCGCCCTAAATGGGAAATATTGACGTTTTCAATATTAAAATAGGCCCATATACCTTTGTAGATACTCGTATGTTTTACACTGTCGAAAAACAGGACTCTAAATTATGTGTGAAGGTAGTCATCAAACTACGACACCTATTTCTGCTGTTGCGACATAAGTCATAATGTCATTTAGACAGCACTTTTGCCATAAATAAAATTATGTGGTTTTGTGAACATGTCACAAAAGATTGGGGTGGTCAAATTGGCCTAATACGACTGAAATGTAGTACGTTTTAACGACTGGTATAAATCGCAAACTGAAGCAAACTACTGTTTGGATTGTTTTCACATTTCATAATTTTCAAAATTTTCAAGTAGGCCCCATGATTTCACATATTCCAACGTTTTCCCTTGAAGCTCTGTTTCTAAAATGAGGAATCAGAGCAGATTAGCGCATGCACTACGAGTAATTCTTCATTTCCGCTTTCAAGAATCAAAGACACAACTGTTTTTTTTTATTTCTACAGCAGTTTCTTCGGACTTCCAAAATATCTCGAGACTTGTTTTATAGCCAGGCAATATAGGTTGATGAACTCTTGCAACCGAGTGTAATATCACATGCATTGTTCTACGATGGCGAGCGCCCAACACTTTCTGGAACGGCAGTATTTTGCCATAAGAACAAAGCATTACACAAACGCAGCCAGTGTAACTAAAAGAAGGCCAAAAATATAAGAAAGCTAAAAGGTATCTTCAGTTTAGTGTCTTTAGAACACAGTTATTCATGTAGGAAACATTGCAGTGCTATATTTTTAATGTTTCTTTTTACGCAACGAACTCAGACTTCGTATCATTTTGGTTGATATAATCTATCGCATTTCTAGCCTCCTGGATTTCGCAGTGCCTTGTTTTGATAGCAAGTTTATCATAGGTTCTAATCATTCCATGAAATAAAGAGCTTTCTACAAAAGGTGGGAAGTAATACTGCTTCAATAGAAAGACAGCGCTCGGGGAACATTACTTAGTTCTGCCCTGAAACTCGCAAATAATAATTCATGTTTCTCGCGACTGCAGTTCGAAGCTCTAAACTGAGTTTGTTTTCTCTGCTTTTCCATCTATTCATTTCTTTACGTCAACGGAGCGTTGTCATCCACTTTATCGCGTCAGATTGGAATATGATCTGCTTGTTTGTTCACGTAAATTTTCAGGGAATCCACCTAGTGCTCGAAAAACATATACAATGCTGCGAATACAGGGGTTGAGCCCCTCATCGTGTGAAAATAGCATTCAAAGGAAAATTTCTTTGAGACAATAAAATTTTCTGCGTTTTCTTTCAAATCCCTCTCACTAGCGCTGAAAAATTTTGCAGCATCTGCGCAGGCTTAGAGTATTTATCTAAAAACAATGGACACTTAAAAGTCTAAATTTGATTAGTTGGACTACTACTGCGATAATGTACGGTAGAATATTCAACTTGCTTGAAGAAACTGTGATTATTTGATTTTTATTTTTCTATTAAAGCAATCGCGCACAGGCAGTGCAAAGCGGCACATCAGTGACTGCTGCCTAAAATCTGCATATTTTTGTGCAGCAAGGAAATATTTCAGACGGCTTCACCTCTAAGCACATCTGCTCTTGAAAAATGTAACCGGCTGTACCGAAACTCTTCTCATTGCTTCCTCTTGTGGTTGCTATACGAAGTATAGCTTGGGTATCTGAAGACAGTATATAGAATTTTTGTGCAGCGAACCTCGCGCCAAATAAACAGTTTCCAATCTTTTTATCGCGATTTCAATGCAAATATCGTTCGAACTCTTCCGTCATTTCCTTTAAACTCCTTGATGTGTAGCAGCGCTTGAAGTTTGCCTCTTGGCACCATTCCCAACCGCGCCAAGGCGCTTCGCCTTGTTGATAGGCGGGGCCGCCTGTCAAAGTCAGAGCGCTACCTCCACCGAACGACCGGTCGTCCATCTCACGCCTCAGCACGATAACCTCTAAGAATTCGAGGCTTTGATAACCTGGGAACAATGTTGAGCAGAGTTTTTTTTTTTAGTGTCACGAAGACGAAATAATTTCGGCAGAGCCCATCTTAAGATGACAATCGAAGTTAACGTGATTAGCATTCACGCAGTGTATCGACACACCGTATTGACTAAGACACCATTATTTAGAGTCTATAGTTGTCCTTCTAGGATTTCAAGCGTTTCGGCGATATTCGGCATACACACTCTCCGTGAATGGCCTCCTTTCTTATGACCATCGGTCGCCAAGGTTATTTCACGACGGTAGGACGAAGACCGCATGCCGACGGCGTATGCAGTGATGACGCTCAAATTACAAAGAAGAAGTGACGTCGACAGAACGACGAGGCCATAATGAGGACGACGGCATGACGATAAGGGATTATTCGGAAATGATGACGATAAATAACGATGCGATTACAATGCACTGACCACAGTGGCATAACACGATTGACTTGCGATAGCACAGTTATAGCGGAATGAAGGAGAAATTGTTTTGAAGGAACAACGAAAGTGGTATGCAGATGGCGGCATGACAACGATGGGATGACATTTCTGAAATGACGGTGACGGTGCGACAGTAGCGTGACGATGGTGGCCTGGCGACAAAGGATTGACGACAAGTGCACGAGGATGGTGGCGCCGGGACTACAGCGCGAAGATAACTGTGACCAAAATGGTGGGACGACGACAGTGTCACTAAATCGCAATTCCGTTTCGACCAGTCAATATAATTTAGGTTTCCCTTTCAAATGCAATAAATTTCATTAATTCGGCCCAGTGGTTATCTCAGAAAAGCGTTTCTGCGTTTTTCATGTATTTGAATAGGCGGCATCGGAGTATGGCCCGAGCTAAAGCTTCCTCTCAACGCAGCGTTAGCGTTCGGACACGCTGAACTGGCTAAAAGTTTACTTTGCTGTTTCAAGGTGCATTAGTACTTTCAATTCATCCAACAAAATATGGGGATATACGATCCTCAAACAAATCATACGAATAGACTAGACCACAGTCAGGCGAGCCAGGCCAAGCTTCACCATACCACACTTTTCGTCCAACCCGTTCGGGCAGTCCGGGACACCGTCGCAGACGAGCACGCCAGGAATGCACGTAGCGCCGTCGCGACAGTCGAACTCTCCGCTGTGACACTCCAAGCGTGGCTTCGGTGAAGAAGGAGCAGGCGCTGTGCTTGCAGGGGGCGCTGACGTGGGAGCATCGCTCGTAACCAATGATTGGCCTGAAACACGCATTGCAAATGTTAACGTCTACGTTTTTTTCTAGGAAGTTAAATAAACATAATCGAATTAGACGAAATTGCTGCAAGCGAAGAGTTCGCTGGCGTTTGTCAAGAACGCTGCTCTTGTCTAGCGACCATGTGCATAAATACAGCAGCCCACAAAGTTGGACGCACTTTTGCGGCGAACCACTTCGCTCCAAGCTGACTTGTGGCACTCGATCATGGGCGTCCAACGCATGACCACGAAGGAATTACGACGACCTGATGACAATGATGGAACAACCATAAAGGCCAGACGGCTAGTGCATGTTGACAACGCCATGAAGTAGTCTAGGCGTTGTCGTCGTCATACTATCCCCGTCATTCCAGTGTCATCGTCCCATTGTCATCATGCCGTTGCGGCAACTCTGTCCTGTGCTACCGAACGTATTGTAAGCATTTAATAACACTACATGTTTTTCTCCTGAGACAGTCTGTTGATGTTGGAACAAAGGCTGCACAAATTGCAAGTTTCAAAAGCGCAATTTGTGCTTTTGATTTCGCAATTTGTCACGAAAGTTGTCTTACGGACAGGGGCTCTTCCACGAAAATATAAGCAATATGTTTGTCATAATCATCAGTTTTATGTCTTGTTGCGATTCCAATTTTTCTATTCAGAACCCAGTGACAACGGCGATTCAGGTGCACAAGCTTCCAGCCTAACTATAATACAACTTGTCTCCCTTTTTTCTTACACTCGGTCGTTCCGGTAAAGTTGGCCTAACAAGGTGCGAGAGACGTTCATGTATCATTTCTTCCGAGTTATAAGCGCGTGCGTTCAATTTAATCCATAGATGGAGAATAATGTTTAATGAGATGAAAACATGAGAGGTTGGGCAGGCTAGCGCGGCCATAGCCTGCTATTCCGCACTCAGATAAAGGGGAAGGAAAGAGATGTCACCGCTTCGCCCGAAACACGGAGCATCATTTGCGATAGGAAATAGCTATACAAAGTAAGGACACTAATCTTATGGGCCGTATAAACTTGCAGACATTCGCTTACTAACTAAATTAACAAGCATATTGTCAACGCGCACAAGCAAACATGAACACATCACACTCGATGAACGTGGACACTCACTGTCCAAACGCTGGCTTGAATGTAACGCGACCGCAGCAGCGAGTGAAGTGACCCTCGTGCTGTCTATCGCTTCAATGCAAATTGAGCGGCGAGATCACAGCAGGGCACAACGCTATGAGCAATCGCAGCGCCTAGATTCTGCCCTCAACGCAGATCGCTTTCGAGATATCGCGCGCGCTGCCGCAGAATACGCACTACAACGTGCCCCCCCCCCTCTACCCTTGTAACCTAGCACGCGACGGAAGACGGCGCGCTTCCTTCCCG